>NC_142468.1:94072954-94375984 GCF_049115385.1 Moschus berezovskii
GGAGAAGGGGATGACCGAGGACGGGATGGTTGGATGGCATCACCGACTCAATGGACATATGTTTGAGCAAACTAAGGGAGATAGTGAAGGATAGGGAAGACTGGCTTGCTGCAGTCCATGGGGTCGCAAAGAGCTGAACATGACGTAGCGACTGAACAACAAGTCACAGTCACAGTGAAGGTTAAAGACAGCAAAGGCTGGGACCTATAATGGGGCTAAGGGTGAGGCAGAGGAAGATGCTAAAGCTGTAAGATCCTTTGATAAAATGAACTCTGGGCTGCTAATCAGGAGATTGGGATTCTAAACTCACTCTTAACTCATTCATAATACATCAGGAAAGTACTTTCCTCTTTATGGACCTTAACTTTCTCATCCACAAAGAGACTTAAACTACATGGTCTCTAGGATTCCTTCCAGTTCTTAAACTATTTTCTACAGAATTTTATTAGCTGCTACACCCTATATCCTCTACCTTCTTTGGCCAAGGAGAGACCTCTAGATCTCCTAAATGAAATAAAACAGACTGACCTCTTCTGTCCTTTTAAACCTTTGCCATCTCCACTTAAGACTACTATTCTCAACTCCTTCTTATCAATCACTCACCTCCTCTCAGCCATGCCTCCTCATTCCCTGAAGTCTTTGGTACCTGGCTCCTAATATTACATTCTCACTACTGCCTGATACCACTCTGATTCATTTTAATCAATATCTTTGTTAAAAGTTCATGTTAATACCCTAACACCAAAGTTCCTTTACATCTGCAATTCCTAATAACATTTTCTCCACTCTATGTAGGCAATTTTCCCCAGTGGGCAGACCCTGGAGTCTGTTGATCCACTCCTCCACTCTGTCTACTGCCTCCTTATCCTTCCAAGTTTAACTCCATTTTCATCAATTCTCCTTTTCAGAGCCCTCTTAGCTTCTCTTCCACTCTACCCAGCTTTAAACTATTCATCCTTTAATACCTTCGATACCTGGCTTGAGATTCATGGACAATCTTTGCAAGGAGAGTCTCCAACAACTCACTGCTGCAATGACAACTGTCATAAGCAGTGCACATTCACATCTCTGAGACTATGTTCATATTTTCCTTTCTCTGGGCTTTCACCTTCCTGGCAAATTCCTATTCATCCTTCAATACTTCCAATGCCATTTTCATCAAAGCTGAATTAGCTCCTCTTTTCAGATCATATTTGTATCAAATAGCTAGCTGTTCATCAAAGTAGACCATTTTTACCTTATCATGTTCAGCACAGTTGAGCCCTAGCTAATTTTTCAGCTTATTCAAATTCTAGAAGCAATCCTGACAAGCAAAAAGTACTTTAAGAGATTCATAATCTCTCATGAATCAAGCTATCAGACCTGGGATCCTGGAACTCATGAACAAAAATCCCCTTAAAACTTGAGTCATCACTGTCAACCAGTACATAGTACCTGTATACCCAGGAACTAGTGTTACCATCCGTGCTGCAGGGATGGCAGAGGTCACAGAGTGGTTTGTCTCTCTCCCAAATTGCAACCAATTTCCTTACCCGGTGTCCCAGCACCTCCAAGAGTTGCTGCCTTACCCTGACCATCCAGTTGCTGACCCCATGGCTATACTGATCTTCAGATAATAATGTTCCTTTATGGAGTTCTGAATCATCTTAGCCTGGGAATCTTTATTCCTTCTTTAACAGAAAAATGTGTCATCAAGACTGTGACCTGTTAGGAATCTGGGCTAAGACTGACACCCCCTGTCCAGTCAGCCTTTCGAGAATCTCCACTGTAGCAGCTTCAGATCCCCTAGCTCACGAGCATCCTTCCCTGAGGTGACAACTTTCACACTGCTACCTGAGTACAGACAGCATGTCCTTGTCATCTCCACATCCCTGTACCCTGACGTAGAGTCTGACTCACAATAAGGAAGAATAAACAGAAGACAGGAGGAAGGAAATGGAAACAGGTTAATGGTTGCTCGCTTTCCTTCTGGCGACTCACTTCTCTTTCTGCAGATTCTCAATCTGCTCAGTCAGGACTCTCTCCTCCTGCTGCATAGCTGCCTGCTGCTGCTCTGTGATGTCAGTCTCCAGGGCCGCCTCACTAGTCAAGGTCTCTTCCGTGACATCAGACATGGAGGGCAACTGAACCAAAGCAGGAGAGGATGGACATGGATAGTTTCCTCGACGAAGACGCCCCTTGCCCTGCAAAGAAAAATACATGTTAAAGGTAAATTGAGTGACTCCATCAGTTTTACTTGGCCTAGTTAGGATAACAAGTGTAATACTTCCATCACACCTGGTGAATGGTGGGAATAAGTGGAAACATTCTATGAGACCTAAAATATTTAATGAGATACCATATCTATCAAACACATTTAGGCTAAGTATTTCTTGCCACAGCACTGGAAAATGGGTATGCAGGTGGGTGGGAGTGTAAGAACACACTGTGTACTGGGATGAGATTCTCTCCTTTAACTAAGGTACAGTTGTTTTACAGTGTTGTATTAGTTTCTTCTGCTGTACAGTGAAGTGAATCAGCTGCATGTATACATACATTCCCCCTCCTCTTGAACCTCCCTCCTTCCACCCCTCTAAGTTATCACAGAGCTCCAAACTAAGCTCCCTGTGCTACAGAGCAACTTCCCACTAGCTAGTTTACACATGGTAGCATATATGTAGCAATCCTGATCTTTATAATGATAGGAGATTCTTCTAAGTTATCTCCTGCAAAACTGAATATCCTGCAAACTAAATATCCACATCTGGCTATTTAAATTTTAATTAATTAAAGTTAAATGGGATGTGGGGGAGGGATAAATTGGGAGATTGGAATTGACATATGTGTATACGACATATGTGCGTACTACTATATATAAAACAGATAACTAATAAGAACCTACTGTATAGCACGGGGAACTCTACTCAATACTCTGTGATAGAAAAAAAATCTTTAAAAAGAGTGGATATATGTATAACTGATTCACTTCACTGTACACCTGAAACTAACACAACACTGTAAATCAAGTATACTCCAATAAAACTTTATAAAATTAAATAGAAGTAAAAATTTAGCCCTGCAATCACCCTAGCCAGATTTTAAAAGTTCAATAGCCACAGGTGGTTAGTGACTACCACAAGGAAAAGTGAGATATAGAGCAACTCTATCATCAAACAAAGTTCTGAGGGACAACACTGCTCTATAACGTTAACCTTGGAATATATACTCTCTCTAGGAAGACTATACAAAACAGGTCCTAAAACTCATTGTTTTTTTTTAATATCATTTATATATTATAGGGTGTTAGTGAGAGATATTCTCTAAGAACAACTCAAGAAACTTCCTTCTTGAGATCAGAGGAGGAATAATCTCATTGTTCTAATTGGCTACTTTGTATGTAACTTTAGCCTCTGATAATGACAATTAAATCTCCTGCTGAGAATAACTGGACCAAACATGAAAACCTAACAGATTCTTGAAGGCACGACAGAGTTAACAAGGCAGACCAAAGAGAGGCTGGCCCAGTATTCAGGGCTAATTTATATTTAAGAAGAGGCAGATGAGAGTCTGAACAGAGCTTCTGACAGACTACAGTAGGAGTCAGCAAAACATGGCCCTTGGGCCAAATGTATCCTAATGTCAGATTTTGTAAATAAAGCTTTACTGAAACACTTCTCTGCTCATTAACTCATGCATTGCCTATGGCTCTTCTGCAGAATAACGGTAGCACTGATAGTTGCAACAGCTTCCATGTTCCACAAAGCCTCAACTATCTAGGCTATGGTCCTTTATAGAAAACCTGCCAAGCCCTGGGGTAAGAATAATAGTCCAGACCCAGGCAAGGGTGTGAGCTGTAGTCAGGTGTTGAGTGTGGACTCCATGCATGCCTGATGCTGGGGCCCCTAAGGTTTGTAAATTGAAATTATTATAGTCATTGCAGACACTGCAGGCTAGCTTCAAGTTGTCTGAATGGTTCAAAAAAACTGTAATCCCTAAAATTGGATTCAAGTAATCTCAGATTGCTAGTGTCCTAGAACCTGGCAGAAAACAATGAAAACACTCTCTGGAGGAAAGTAATACCATCTTAGGTTTCAAAATGTTTTTACAAATAATTTTTTAAAATACTTTGCTCACATACAATAAAAGGTAACCAAGCACAAAAGGAGACAAGACAATGTAAATGGAAATAAGTAAAAACAACAGAAACCCTCAATGACACCAGATACTGTGACTATCAGAATAGACTTAACCATGCTGAAAGACACAGAAGGAAGGACACGGTTTAACTAGTGGACTAGAATAGTCAGAAGAAAATATAAAGAATCAAGCAGAGAAAATCAAACAAATTTTTTTCTAGAAAAATTCAGTAAAGATAAACAGGACACAATAAAAAGATCTACCGTATGCAAAAAGATTACTAGGAGAAAAGAGAGATCTTATAGGAGAAATACCAAAGAAATAATAGCAGAACATTTTTCAAAACCAATTAAAGATATCAACCTACTGACTGAAGAAAATCTCCAGCTTCTAGGAAAGATCAACATTGGGTTGGCCAAAAAGTTCATGCTGGTCTTTCCATCTGATGTTATAGGAAAAGGCCGAGTGAACTTCTTGGCCGGTCCAATAAAAAGCAGTCCATACCATACCTAGAAACAGCTGCTAAAAATTAAAGGCGAGAGAAAATCTAAAAAGAAGTCAGAAAAAAAAAATGTATCTGCATCAAAGAAGCAACTATTTGATTCAAGGCTTACTTTTCAACAGAAACAATGGAAGTCAGAAAACAAACAGTATTTTCAAAAGATGAAAGGAAAAAGTAACTGCCTGTCTAGAATTCTATACATTGCAAAAGCAGCCTTCAAGAATGAAGTTTAAATAAAGACATTTTCAGACATACTAAGATAGGAAATCTGTCACCAGCAGATCTGCACTAAAGGAAGGGCAGACAGAAAATGACCCAAAGAGAAAAGTCAAAGAGAAAAAAATGAAGAGCAGTGAAAACAGTAAATATGTAAATCTAAATGAATTTTCATAGAACATAAGAATAATGTATTGCATTTAAAATACAGATAATTTAAAACATCTGCATAACAACAACAGCAACATATCATACACTAGCTAAAGCATATTAAAGACCTTACACTATCTAGGAAAAAAATAAAAGAATCAACTGACTTTGATACACAGATGTCTGTTGTAATCTCTAGGTTGAAAACTAAAAGAAGAGTAAAAAAGTATAAAACTTTAAAACTAAGGAAAAAATGGAATACAATATGTAGTCAAAAGAAAAAGGAAAAAAAGAACAAAACAGTCAAGAAAGAAACAAAACATATCAGGTAGGAAAAATTAAAAGCACAAAATAAAATAGTAGATTTAAATCCAAATATATCAGTGATTACATTAAATTAAGTAGATTAAATGCTTTCATTAAAACAGGAAGATTATCAGACTGTATTTACAAAAAAAGAAAATTCAACTATATTAAGTTTACAAGGTATGCATATAAAATATTCAGAATTCAGGAAGGCTGAAAGCAAAAAAGCAGGAGTAAAAGACCTACCATGTCAGCACAGAGAAAACAAGTGTATACACACAAATCAGTAAAGTAATAGACCTAAACAGCTTAATAAACACAAGTTATCTAATAGACATAGAATTCATGACCTAACAACTATAGGATATTTTAAAGCACAAACAGCAAAGACAATAATAAATTTCCCAGGATTGAAAACAGTTTATCTGACCTTTAAAGTAACTTAAAGTAAGTTTTCTGATGGTGCAATTACAAAGAGAAAACTAAAAATCCCTATGTATGCAGAATTTAAGAAACAGATTTCCAAGCATCAAGAAGATATGATACATATATGAAATAATGAAATTTGCAGCAACATGGATGGACCTAGAGACTATCATACTAAATGAAATAAGTCAGAAAGAGAAAAACAAATGTCATATGACATCACTTATACATGGAATCTAAAATATGACACAAATGAACTTATCTATGAAACAGAAACAGATTCCCAGACACAAAGCACAGACTTGTGGTTGCCAAGGAGGAGAGTGAGGGAGAGATGGATTAGGAGTTCGGGATTAGCAGATATAAACTATTATATATAGAATGGATAAATAACAGAGCCCTACTGTATAGCTCAGGGAACTATATTCAATATTCTGTGATAAAACCATAATGGAAAAGATTATGAGAATGATATATGTGTATAAGTGAGTCATTCTGCCATATGGCAGAAATTAACACAACACTGTAAATCAACTATACCTGAATAAAATTTAAAAAAAGAATAAGAAACAGACTTCTAAAATACCCATAGCCAAAGAAGAAATCACAACAGAAATTTAAAAATTCTTTGAACTAAACAACAATATAAAAATCTGTGGGATACAGTTTAACCCTGTTGATCTTAAAAGTTATAAGCTTTATATGCAAACATTAGAAAAAAAAAGGTTAAAATTTAAAAGGTAAGTACTTTAGAAAACTTTAGAAAAAAGGTATCTATTTTAGAAAACTAGGGAAAGAACAGAAAAACATCTATTTCTGCTTCACTGACTATGCCAAAGCCTTTGACTGTGTCGATCACAATAAACTGTGGAACATTCTGAAAGAGATGGGAATCCCAGACCACCTGACCTGCCTCTTGAGAAACCTGTATGCAGGTCAGGAAGCAACAGTTAGAACTGGACATGGAACAACAGACTGGTTCCAAATAGGAAAAGGTGTACGTCAAGGTTGTATATTGTCACCTTGCTTATTTAACTTATATGCAGAGTACATCATGAGGAACGCTGGGCTGGAAGAAGCACAAGCTGCAATCAAGATTGCTGGGAGAAATATCAATAACCTCAGATATGCAGATGACACTACCCTTATGGCAGAAAGTGAAGAAGAACTAAAAAGCCTCTTGATGAAAGTGAAAGAGGAGAGTGAAAAGGTTGGCTTGAAGCTCAACATTCAGAAAACAAAGATCATGGCATCTGGTCCCATCACTTCATGGGAAATAGATGGAAAAACAGTGGAAACAGTGTCAGACTTTATTTTTTGGGGCTCCAAAATCACTTTGGGTGCTGATTGCAGCCATGAAATTAAAAGACGCTTGCTCCTTGGAAGGAAAGTTATGACCAACCTTGATAGTATATTAAAAAGCAGAGACATTACTTTGCCAACCAAGGTCCGTCTAGTCAAGGCTATGGTTTTTCCCGTGGTCATGTATGGATGTGAGAGTTGGACTGTGAAGAAAGCTGATCGCCGAAGAATCGATGCTTTTGAACTGTGGTGCTGGAGAAGACTCTTGAGAGTCCCTTATACTGCAAGGAGATCCAACCAGTCCATCCTAAAGGAGATCAATCCTGGGTGTTCATTGGAGGGACTGATGCTAAAGCTGAAACTGCAATACTTTGGCCACCTTATGCGATGAGTTGACTCACTGGAAAAGACTCTGATGCTGGGAAAGGTTGGGGGAGGGAGGAGAAGGGGACGACGGAGAATGAGATGGCTGGATGGCATCACCGACTCTGTGGACATGAGTTTGAGTGAACTCCGGGAGTTGGTGATAGACAGGGAGGCCTGGTGTGCTGTGATTCATGGGGTCGCGAAGAGTCGGACACGACTGAGCGACTGAACTGAACTGAGGGAAAGAACAACAAAATAAACCCAAGGAGGAAAAAAGGAAATAGTAAATAGACACTAGAAAAAAGAGGACCAAAGGCAAACGCAGCTCTTTGAAACAACTAATAAAGAATTTTAAATGCTGGCAAAATTGGTAAGAAAGAAAGAAATCACAAATAACCAAAAGAAGGAATGAAAAAGGGGGCACCATCCAAATCTAGTAGACATGAAAAAGATAAGAGGCTACTATGAACAACTCTATGTTAATAAATCTGAAATTTTATACAAAGTGGAGAAATTTCTACAAAAGTCCAAGTAACTAAAACTGTCAAGGAAATTAAAAAATGTGAATAATTTTATAAACTTAATCTATAAATAAAATCTTTATAGAGAGAAAACTGGAAGCTTAGATGATTTCACCAGTAAACAAGAAGAAATAACACACAAATTCTTCCACAGAATTAAAAATGAGGACTACTCTCCTGCTTGCCACAACTAGAGAAGGAAAAGCCCACACAGCAGTGAAGACCCAGCACATCCGTAAATAAATAAGAATTATAAAAAAGGACTATTCTCCAACTCATTTTTAGAGGCCAGCATAAACTAGATATTAAAACATAGGACATTAAAAGGAAAGTCTTTCATAGGACAATTTTACTCAAACACAAGTGCAAAAATTCTAAACATACTATAAACCAATCTCAATAAAAATCCCAAGACAATTTTTGTGAAGCTGATTCTATAATTTATATGGCAATATATATAGAGCCAAGAATAGTCAAAACACTACTGAAGAAGGTAGAGTGATTTGTTCTAGCAGGTATTTTTAGAAAGCTATACTAATTGAAATAGTGGTGCTGATACAAAGCTATACTAATTGAAATAGTGGTGTTGATACAAAGATAGTCAAAATAGACTAGAAAGAGATCTATGAATATAAAGACCACTCCCTACAATATATCACATACAAAAATATTTTCAGGTGGATTATACACCTAAATATAAAAGGCAAAACAATAAAGCTTGTACACAATAATAATAAAAATTATCTTCATAACTTAAGATTGTAAAAAAAAAAACAACTCTTACACATGACCCTAAAAGTACTAATCTAAAGAAAAACATTGGTAAGTTAGGCTACATTAAAATTAAGAACATCTGTTCAATGAAAGACACCTTTAAGAGTGGAAGAAGAAATTATGCAACAGAAGTAATCAATAAAGGGCTTGCATCCAGAATCCATTAAGAACTATTTCAAATCAGAAAAAAGCAGACAACCCCATCAGAAAAATGAACAAGAGTTGTAAACAGGTCCTCCATCAAAGAGGATATTCAAACTGCCAACATACTTATGAAAAATTGCTTAAGCAGATTACAGTCACAACACAGAAATTTAAAATGAAACCCTAATGATACAAAATCACTGCAAATGTGATTGCAGTCGTGAAATTAAAAGACGCTTACTCCTTGGAAGGAAAGTTATGACCAACCTAGACAGCATATTAAAAAGCAGAGACGTTACTTTGCCAACAAAGGTCGATCTAGTCAAGGCTATGGTTTTTCCAGGGGTCATGTATGGATGTGAGAGTTGGACTGCGAAGAAAGCTGAGCGCCGAAGAATTGATGCTTTTGAACTGTGGTGCTGGAGAAGACCCTTGAGAGTCCATTGGACTGCAAGGAGATCCAACCAGTCCATTCTAAAGGAGATCGATCCTGAGTGTTCATTGGAAGGACTGATGCTAAAGCTGAAATTCCAATACTTTGGCCACCTCATGCGAAGAGTTGACTCACTAGAAAAGACTCTGATGCTGGGAGGGATTGGAGGCAGGAGGAGAAGGGGACGACAGAGAATGAGATGGCTGGATGGCATCACCAACTCAATGGACATGAGTTTGAGTGAACTCCGGGAGTTGGTGATGGACAGGGAGGCCTGGCGTGCTGTGATTCATGGAGTCACAAAGGGTCAGACACAACTGAGCGACTGAACTGAAGTGAACTGAACAGAGTAAATCCTAAATGCTGTCAACAGCAAAAATAAAAAAAGAAAGAAGCAACTATATGAAGTAATGAATGTGTTAACTAATCTCATTATGATAATCATTTCATAATATATACATACCTCAAATCATCACACTGTACACCTTAAACTTACACAATGTTATATGTCAATTAAATCTCACTATATACACTGGGGGGCTTCCCTGGTAGCTCAGATGGTAAAGAATCCACCTGCACAGTGGGAGACCTGGGTTCGATCTCTGGCCTGGGAAGTTCCCCTGGAGGAGGGCATGGCAACCCACTCCAGTATTCTTGCCTGAAGAATCCCCATGGACAGAGGAGCCTGGTAGGCTATAGTCCATGGGGTTGTAACGAGTTGGATATGACTGTGCAACTAAACACATAACACAATAGGAGAAGAAAGAAAAAAACAAAACACATGTATTTAGAGCTCTAAAAGAGTGCATTTTAAAAAATGCAACATGTATACACCGCTGTATTTTAAACAGATAACCAACAAAGTCTTACTGTATAGCAAAGAGAACTCTGCTCAATGTTATGTGGCAGCCTGGATGGGAGGGGAGTTTTGGGGAAAATAGATACATGAATATGCATGGCTGAGTCCCTTTGCTGTTCACTTGAAACTATCACAGCATTGTTAATCAGCTTTGCTGCTGCTGCTAAGTCACTTCAGTTGTGTCCGACTCTGTGTGACCCCATAGACGGAAGCCCACCAGGCTCCCCTGTCCCTGGGATTCTCCAGGCAAGAACACCAGAGCAGGCTGCCATTTCCTTCTCCAATGTGTGAAAGTGAAAAGTGAAAGTGAAGTCGCTCAGTCATGTCCAACCCTTAGCGACCCCACGGACTGCAGCCCACCAGGCTCCTCCATCCATGGGATTTTCTAAGCAAGAGTACTGGAGTGGCTTGCCATTGCCTTCTCCAGTATAAAATAAAAAGTCTAAAAAACTGATTTAAAAATAATTCTGGATTGTACAAGGTGTACCATATAGGGCTCACTGACTTGATAAATTATATTAATTCGATCACAGTTGGTTTCAGTTTCTGTGTTACCCTAAGGTGAGTGTTTTCAGTTTCCTGCGCAGCCATTTCAGTCTGTTTTCCTTTTGCTCCCCCTTTTCATTTTGTTCCTGTTTTTTTCTCCTAAAGATATATCCTTTTCCACTTCCCATTATGTATTTGTTTCCATTTTTGTAGAAAAGGTAGAGCTGATAACCTTTTTCATCTGAAAGGGCAGTTAAGCTTCACAGTCAGGTAGACCAGTTCAAGTTGACAGTGATCAGACACATTAATTGAGAATAATCAAGTTATACCATGCAGGAGATAGCTGACATACTCAAATATCTAAATCAATCACTGGAAATCATTTGCACCAGCTTGGCAAATCACTTTGATGTTTGGGTTCCACATAAGTTAAGCAAAAAAACAAAAAAAACCAAACCCTTCTTGACTGTATTTCTGCATGCTATTCTCTCCTGAAACATAAAGAAAATATTCAGTTTTTAAAACAAAATTGTGATGCACGATGAAAAGTGTATACTGTACAATAATGTGGGATGGAAGAGTTTGTGGAACAAGTGACATGAACCACCACCACCATACCAAATGCTGGTCATCATCCAAAGAAAGTGATGTAGCGTATATGGTGGGACTGGAAGGGAGTGCTCTATATTGAACTCCTTCTAGAAGACCATTAATTCCAACAAGTACTGCTCCCAATTAGACCAACTGAAGGCAGCAATTCATGAAAAACATCTGGAATCTTTGCTCAGGAAGATAACAAGTTTTGGCAAGATGGAATTATGAAGTTGCCTGTAAAATGGCAGAAAGTAGTGGAACAAAATGGTAAATGTGTTGCTGAATAAAGTTTTTGGTGAAAATTAAAGATGTGCCTTTTATTTTTACTTAAAAAATCACAGAACTTTTTGGCCAACCAAACACCATGTTCATGGACTGGAAGAATTAATATTGTTAATATCACCACACTATCCAAGGCAATCTACAGATTCAATATAAACCCTATCAAAACACCTAAGAAATTTTTCACAGAACTAGAACAAATAATTCTAAAATCTGTATGAAAACATAGAATATTCCAAACAGCCAAACCAATCTAGAGAAAGAAAACAAAACTGGAAGTATCACATTCCCTAATTTCAAAATTTACTACAAAGCTACAAAAACCAAAACAGTCTGGTACTGGAAAACAGACATACAGATCAATAGAACAGATATAGAGTACCCAGAAATAAACTCATGCTTATAGTTAAACTACAACAAAGAAGGCAAGGATATACAAGAGGAAAAGATAGCTTCTTCAATAAACTGTTGGGACAACTGAACAGCTACATGCAAAAGAATAAAACTTTCTCAAACCATATACAAAAATAAATATAAAATATATAAAGACTTAAATGTAAGACCTGAAACTCCTAGAAGAAAACATAGGCAGTATACTCTTTGGCACTGGTGTTAACAATACTTTTTTGGATATGTCTCCTCAAGCAAGGGAAACAAAAGCAAAAATAAACAAATGGGACTACATCAAAATAAAAAGCTTTTGTACAGCAAAGGAAGAGTTAAAATCCAAAATACTCAAAGAACTCATACAACTCAACTTCAAACAACAACCTAATTAAAAATGAGCAGAGCACCCGCATAGACGTTTTTTCCAAAGACAACATATAAATGGCCCAAAGACTCATGAAAAGATGCTGGACATCACTATCATCACAGAAATGCAAATCAAAACTACAATGAGGTATCACTTCATACCTGTCATAATGGTTGTTATCCAAAAGATAGCATATAAGTGTTGGTGAGGATATGGAGAAAAGGGAACCCTTGTGCACTATTCGTAGGAATGTAAATTGGTACAGCTGCTAGGAAAATACTATGAAGGTGCCTCAAAAAATTAAAAATACTACCATATTATTTTGCAATTCCACTCCTGGGTATTTATCGTAGGAAAACAAAAACACTAATTCAAAAAGATCTATACAGCCCTATCTTCACTGCAGTATCATTTACAACAGTCCACATATGAAAGCAACTTAAGTACTTATTGACAGAAGAATGAAGATGTGGTACATGTACACATACACACACACAGGAATATTACTCAGTCATAAAAAAGCATGAAATCTTGTCATTAGCAACAACATGGATGGACCTAGGCTATGCTAACTGAAATAAGTCAAACAGAAAAAGAGAAGTAATGCATAACTTCACTTATATGTGAAATATAAAAAAAAGTCACAACAAAACAAACAGATTAATAGATACAGAGAACAAACTAGTGGCTGCCAAAGAGGAGAGGGATGAGTTAAACAGGTGAGGGAGATTAAGCGGTACAAACTTATAGTTATAAAATAAATAAGTCACAGGGATGTAATGGGGACTATAGTCAACTATATTGTAATATTAAAAACTCTGTACAGTGACAGGCTAGACTAATAATGGTGGTCATTTTGTAATGTATAAAAATATCAAATCACTATGTGCACTGCAGCATTATTTATAACAGCCAGGACACGCAAGCAACCTAAATGTCCATCAATAGAGAAATGGATATAGAAGATGTGATACTTATATACAATGGGGTATTATTAAGCCATAAGAAAGAATGGAATTGTGCCATTTGCAGAGACATGGATGGACTGAAAGAGAGTCATACAGAGTAAAGTAAGGCAGAAAAAGAAAAACATCATACAGTATCATTTATAAGTAGAATTTAGGAAAATAGTACACAGCAACTTATTTGCAAAGCAAACAGAGAAACAGACATAGAGAACAAACTTATAGATACCAGGGAAGAAGGGTGGGTGGGATGAATTGGGAGACCGGGGTTGATATATATATATACACAGTATACTATAAAGTAGATAATTAATGGGAACCTACTTTATAGCACAGGGAATTCTATTCAGTGCTCTGTGGTCACCTAAATGGGAAGGAAATGTAAAAAAGAGGGGTATATGTATACATATAACTAATTCACTTTGCTGGTAAAGCAGAAACTAACACAACATTATAAAGCAACTATACTCCAATAAAAATTTTAAAAAAAGTAAACACTTTGTGATAATATCTTATAATTGTAAATTTGTTGAATAATATACTTTAAAGAAGGTTCCAGCCCCACACATCCTGAGGTCAATAAACTCTGTACTTTCAAGAATCAAAAAAAAAATTGAACCACTATACTGCATACTTGAATATAATATTGGAAATCAATTACACTACAAATAAAAAAATAAGTAAATCGAGAAATAAGCATAATGAGAGGATATGTGTAGATTATAAGCATATACTATGCCATTTTATATAAGGAACTTGAGTGTCCTAGAAATTTGATATCTGGGAAGGGTCCTGAAACCAATCTCCTGTGGATACTGAGAGACTACATCTAGCACTTTTATTTTTAAACTTTCCATCTTTGATTCATCTAAATCAACATTTATCTCATTTTTTTCTAAAATATAGCTAGCCTTTTTTCCTTCACCATTTATAGAATAGTATACCTCTGAAATGCCAGTAGATCTCTTTTTCTTTGCACTTGAGGTGTGGCTTAGGAGGCTAAAGATATAACTAACACACTGATAGCTGTTTGTCAGTCTAGACTGCTGCAAGAGCTCTGGCATAAAAGGAAGATCTTAGGTTGGCTACTGGCATGCTGTGCTTCCTGTCCCATATTCTTCTACACGATCCTCGTAAGTGTAGCCCACGGTAGTCTTATGAGTCTGAAAGCTTAGCTGAGTCTCAACAGATCCTCCTCCATCATGCTGGGTGCAACAATAAACGAACAGATGAATCTGGGAAGAACTGACAACCTTTATAAATTCAGTCTTCATTTTCAAAACATTTATTTGTTTAAATCTTTTGTAGTTCTTGGGGCCTAAGACTTTCTCTACATAAATCTTCAGCACTTCTTGTTCTAGATTTCTTTGTTCAAGTATATTCCTTGGTATTTTATGTTGCTGTTTAGAATGTATGTGCACACTAATAACAATGTATGTGTGAGCATTTTTCTTCCATTACATCATCCAACTGGTAGTACAAAATCATTCACTGTACCAAGATACTCTATCATTTGTAACTGCTTTTGAGTTGATTTCCTAAAGTTTTGCATGTATATAATAATAATGAAAATGGGGATAATTTTACCTCTTCTTCTACATTTATATCTTTGATTCCTTTTTATTATCTAATTGCATTAGCTAGGTCCTCCAGAACAAGGTCAAATAACAGTGAAGATAATGGACAATGAGGGTAATAACTGCCTTTTCCTAATTTTAATTAGAAAGCTTCCAATGTTTCTCCAGTAAGCAAGATACTTGTTGGGTGGGGGGGGATAGATATATTTGCTAAGGAACTAAAGATATATCCCCATATTTTAATAAGAATTAAAAAATAATACTTATATAATTATATCAAATGCTTCTTAAATATCTATGAGGATAATATAATTTTATATTTTTTTCTACAGATCAATTGTGTGTGTGTGTGTGTTGTGTTTAGTCACTCAGTCTTGTCTAACTTTTTGTGACCCCATGACCCCATGCAGCCCACCAGGTTCCTCTGTCCATGGGATTTCCCAGGCAAGAATACTGGCGTAGGTTGCCATTTCCTCTTCTAGGGGACCTTGCCAACCCAGGGATCGAACCTGCATCTTCTGTATCTCCTGTGTCTTTCCCTGCTGAGTAACATGGTGAATTATGCTATTAAAGTCATTCTAGCATTCCTCAATTGAATCATATTTAGTCAAAGTTTAGGTTTATGGGCCACTGAGTTATGCTTGACAGTATTTTAACTTGGGATTTTTGGATTAATATTCACAGATGTAGCAGTTCTGAAATTATATATCAAATGTTTTACTGATAAACATACATATCAATATGTATTTGTACATATATGTACATGTATATGTGTGTATATAAAGACATATATGTAGAAGTATACATATATATATATATGTATGTATCAAGTGCTGTTCTATGGCTTAAAAATACAAACTCATTTAATCTTTGAGTTTGGTACTATTAACCCCAGTTTATGTATGAGAAAACTGATGCTTGGAGATTAAATGACTTGACCATGTTACAACAGCTAGTAAACTGGTGCTGAGATTTAAACACAAAAGTTTACTCCAGAGCCCACTCTATATTATTCTTTTAATACTTTTACATAAAATTTGTATTAGTTTTTTCTTTTTCTTTGATGAGGATGTTAACAAGTACCAATGTTACACTCTTTTCATAATGTTATACTCTTCTTGTCAGCACTGGAATACCTTAAACTGTATTATATTTTTAAAGCGTTGGTAAAATTCCTCTTTGAAACTTTACGTCTGGTGTTTTTAAAAGAGGAAACTTGTTAGAAACATCATGGCCTCTCATGACCTAAAAGTAAGAGAGCCAAACTACTAGTCCTGGAGTTTAAGAACCCAAAAACTTACTTGCTAATTCATTACATCTTATCACTCTCCCCTTCATTCTTACCAAGAAATCTTATATTCCAGCCATTGAAGTTTGCTCAGTGTTCTCAGGCATTAAGTAATCCAGCTCTCTGCTTTCCTACAGCTTTTTGCACAGACAAGGGAGATTTAGCAAACTGAACTGCAATGATTTGTATCTTTGTTTCCCAGACTACTAATTCATCTATACCACCGGAACCTAACACAAGTGCCTAAAACAGAGGTGAACTGTTACACTTCAGTTAAAAAAGAATAAGAATAAATGAAACTGAATCAAAGAGTAGGGCACAGATCTCATCTTGCAGAGGAGGATAAGAAGGAAGTGTCTAAAGTGTTGTCTAAAAAGAGAAGTCTCTCCGAAGAAACATACTGAAGGTAATCTCATTTTTTCTTAGTAAAGTTTAAAAATATTAAATGGATTTACAATACTGAAATGAATCATGTTTTATCTCTATAAAAATCTTCCTAAAATAATAAAAGAAATATTAAACTGTGAATACCTTAGGATTGTCATAACTTCACTAAACACACATAAGGAAAAAGTTCAAGGGAGATACAAGTATTCTAAAATATTAACATAAAATTGTGATTTTCTTACTTTTTGCACTTTACCCTACTGTTCAAATTTTTCCACAAACAAAATGAAATACGTATGTCAATGTGCCTTCTATGTAGAAACATAAGCTCTTAGGTCTATCAAATGCCTAATTTTAAGATATCATATACTATAACAGAAAAAACAATTTTAGTGACTTGAAAATGCTAACTATAAAATAGTTTATCTTTCAAGTTCGGTAAAAAATTAGAAAACTGTTTCTTTAAAAGCATTAAGTATTATACAAAACTATAATACTTTTATTATATTATGTAATGCTCAAAATTCTCCAAGCCAGGCTTCAACAGTATGTGAACTGTGAACTTCCAGATGTTCAAGCTGGATTTGGAAAAGGCAGAGGAACCAGAGATCAAATTGCCAACACCAGCTGGATCATAGAAAAAGCAAGAGAGTTCCAGAAAAACATTTACTTCTGCTTTATTGACTAGGCAAAAGCCTTTGACTGTGGATCACAACAAAATTGGAAAATTTCTTAAAAGAGATGGGAATACCAGACCACCTCACCTGCCTCCTGAGAAATCTGTATGCAGGTCAAGAAGCAACAGTTAGAACAGGACATGGAACAACTGACTGGTTCCAAATGGGGCAAGGAGTACATCAAGGCTGTATATTGTCACCCTGCTTATTTAACTTATCATGTGGAATGCCAGGTTGGATGAAGCACAAGCTGGAAACAAGACTGCAGGGAAAAATATCAATAACCTCAGATATACAGATTACACCACCCTTATGGCAGAAAGTGAAGAGGAACTAAAGAGCCTCTTGATGAAAGTGAAAGAAGAGAGTGAAAAAGTTGGCTTAAAACTCAACATTCAGAAAACTAAGACCATGGCATCCGGTCCCATCACTTCATGACAAACAGATGGGGAAACAATGGAAACAGTGAGACTTCATTTTCCTGGACTCCAAAATCACTGCAGATGGTGAATGCAGCCATGAAATTAAAAGGTGCTTTCTCCTTGGAAGAAAAGCTATGACCAACCTAAACAGCGTATTAAGAAGCAGAGACATTACTTTGCCGACAAAGGTCCATCCTAGTTAAAGCTATGGTTTTTCCAGTAGTCATGTATGGATGTGAAAGTTGGACTATAAAGAAAGCTGAGGGCTAAAGAATTGATGCTTTTGAACTGGGTGTTGGAGAAGACTCCTGAGAGTCCCTTGGACTGCAAGGAAATCAAACCGGTCAATCCTTAACGAAATCAGTCCTGAATATTCTTCGGAAGGACTGATGCTGAAGCTGAAACTCTAATACTTTGGCCACCTGATGCGAAGAACTGACTCACTGGAAGAGACCTTGATGCTGGGAAAGATTGAAGGTGGGAGGAGAAGGAGATGACAGAGAATGAGATGGTTGGATGGCATCTCTGATTCGATGGACATGAGTTTGAGCAAGCTCTGGGAGTTGGTGATGGACAAGGAAGCCTGACATGCTGCAGTACATGGGATCGTGAAGAGTTGGACACGACTGAGCAACTGAACTGAATTATACAAAAGAGCTGGTATTAAGCTTTAAATATGAATTTTTTAAAAAAAAAGGAGATACAAGAATGAAATTAGACTATTTAACAATCAATTTTTAGAATGCAAATAGTAGATCTCGCAGCAAAAAAAAATGCATAGGGAGCCACCATCTCATTCTTGTCTAATATTCCTTACTTTCTATTCTCTAAACACTCAATGCCCCAGGATCACTCACTCTACTGTCTGTAAATCTTCCATCTTCTCTCACATATAATCCTACCATGCCAAGATCATGCAATTCTTTTATTTCCTTACTCCATAACTTCTGCCTTTTATTCCACAAACCTAATCTTCAAGTTTCTTGAAAAGCACCTTTGCCAGATATACTGTGGTTCTTCCACTCCTATGGAATTCTATCTAAAAGAATTCCCTACATAATCTTTTCTCCTGTTTGTCCACATATGAGAGAATAAGACAATTTCAAGGCTTCAAAAGAGATGCTCCTTTTACAATACACACAGAAAAGCACAAATACTGTTCTCCTCTTGCCTACTTTGCCGAAGAGGTCCTGGGCCGAATATTCCTCAGCAGGGGTGCTACATGCATGCGGATCTTCAATTCCTGCCTCTTGCCTATACCATCATGATCGCTGAAAGAGGGTTCCGAAGGAATAGAAAGAGCAAGGGTCTTCTGGTTGTGGTGTTATCTAACCATGACACTAGACGCTCTTATCACAAGAAAAAAATTGTTAACTATATGTGGTGACAAATCTTAGCTAAACTTTCTGTGATAATCACTTCACAATATATATTAATACATATATCAAATCATTATGTGCTACATCTAAAATGAATACAATGTTACACAGCAATTATATCTTAAAAAAAAAAGATTAACACTACAAAAATACCTTCTGGTCAGTACCAGAAACAGTAAGAACAGTTCTATATTCTCAGAAGATCTTCATTCTGTGGATCTAATTCTTATTAGGTCAAGTCACCTGAATGTGAAGAGCAGACTCAGACACTGTGCACTAACATAAGGAAATGATATGAACCCTTGTCAGAGTCAAGTCCACACCTGAATATCTTTTTCCTTTGGAGCTCTTCAAAGCTGCCACATTTCATCTGATTCTTAACTTTTCAATTATTAATACTTAACTTTTGGAAGGGTATTTCTCGCTTCTCTTGGTGTAGTCAATTGCAAAGTTTATCCCTGCAGATTCACACTGATATATAGAATTGCAGGTGTGCCAATTTCTAACAGAGACACGTAGGCAAGTTCTTCAGAAAGCCTGCTGCTACTGCTGCTAAGTCACTTCAGTCGTGTCTGACTCTGTGTGACCCCATAGATGGAAGCCCACTATGGGCTCCCCCATCCCTGGGATTCTCCAGGCAAGAACACTGGAGTGGGTTGCCATTTCCTTCTCCAATGTGTGAAAGTGAAGTCGCTCAGTCGTGTCCGACCCTTAGCGACCCCACGGATTGAAGCCTACCAGGCTCCTCCATCCATGGGATTTTCTAGGCAATAGTACTGGAGTGGCTTGCCATTGCCTTCTCCATCAGAAAGCCTAGATCTTGCAAAATTCACAAGCACTGCCAACTACTATGAGTGCAGCAAGAAAATCCTTAAGATTTAACAGCAATTTTAAAATTCCAAAATAAGTACATAAAATAGCAACTGATACTATTTAAAAAAACTAGAATATTGCTTTTAAAATGCCTTTTTTAGAACCCTTATTAAACTAGATCCATTATGAAGAAAGTACTCTACTGTTAAAAGTTTTAGAACTGATACACATTATATCCCAAACTTTGTTTGGCTGTGAAAATTTCTGTAACATCTTTCAACAGGATTATTTGTGAGGTGGTTTGACAGATTAGTAAACCTTATTTCAAATTCTATTCTTCATATTAATTAGCTTCAGTTCAGTTCAGTTCAGTCACTCAGTCATGTCCGACTCTTTACGACCCCATGAATCACAGCACGCCAGGCCTCCCTGTCCATCACCAACTCCCGGAGTTCACTCAAACTCATGTCCAACGAGTCGGTGATGCCATCCAGCCATCTCATTCTCTGTCGTCCCCATCTCCTCCCGCCCCCAATCCCTCCCAGCATCAGAGTCTTTTCCAGTGAGTCAACTCGTTGCATGAGGTGGCCAAAGTATTAGAGTTTCAGCTTTAGCATCAGTCCCTCCAATGAACACCCAGGATCGATCTCCTTTAGAATGGACTGGCTGGATCTCCTTGCAGTCCAAGGGACTCTCAAGAGTCTTCTCCAGCACCACAGTTCAAAAGCATCAATTCTTTGGCGATCAGCCTTCTTCACAGTCCAACTCTCACATCCATACATGACCACTGGAAAAACCATAGCCTTGAATAGATGGACCTTTGTTGGCAAAGTAATGTCTCTGCTTTTTAATATACTGTCTAGGTTGGTCATAACTTTCCTTCCAAAGAGCAAGCGTCTTTTAATTTCATGGCTGCAATCAGCATCCACAGTGATTTTGGAGCCCCCAAAAATTAGCTTAAATAATATTAAATCAATACTTATGCTTAGAATTATAAATAAGTTACAAATACACCTAATTTGTTATATAAGAGACATAACTGGATAGACTGTGAGCACATCATATTCTGAAATTCTAATATGGGAACAGCCTAGCTTATACTACACAAATCTAATTACATGGAAAGTACATGGTAGCATAAAACATTTCAAAATGGAATGATCAGGATTCAACCTATTTTAGTGAAGGCACATATGATTATCTATAAGTCAGGAGTCTCCTAACGGATAAAGGCTGCTAGTCTTGCCCATCTCTAACCCTATCTTCTTTAAAATGCTACTAGTTGTTTCTCAAAAAGAATTGATGGTAACGTTCCCCTACTTCAAAACCTTTCCATAGCTCCCAAATCAGAGAATTCAAAAATTTTAATGCTGAAAATCTGGTTTCAGTCCAACTTTCCAAATTCTTCTGCCACATACACACAACCTGCCCAGCTCTAGCTATACAAGGTAGTCATATCTGTTTCGTGCTTCTCTGCCTCCGGAATTGTCATTCCCCTTTCCTCCCTCCATTTGCTAAATTATTTTATTTTTTTTTTGTTTTGAAATTGTTTAATTATTTCATCTGAATATGATAGCACTCAGATAATTAATTATTTTCTTCCTTAATAGCCATCTTTCTACCTACAGGGACATGTGAATTAATCAGTGCCCATCATACACAGGCTGTCCTGGACTAAACTTGAAAAGAAATGTGAACAGATGTACAAAAATAGAATCAATTTACAACTTCCATCATCTGTAGTTCTTTTCCTTAATACAATTAAATTGCATATTTAAAATATGGAGGGTTACTGTGTAATTTTACCTTTAATCATCAGTATTTGATAAAAATGTTAATTACTTTTATTAATGATTCAGTTCAGTTCAGTTCAGTTCAGTCGCTTAGTCGTGTCTGACTCTTTGCGACCCCATGAACCACAGCACGCCAGGCCTCCCTGTCCATCACCAACTCCCGGAGTTCACTCAAACTCATGTCCATCGAGTCGGTGATGCCATCCAGCCATCTCATCCTGCCGTCCCCGTCTCCTCCTACCCCCAATCCCTCCTAGCATCAGACTCTTTTCCAGTGAGTCAACTCTTCGCATGAGGTGGCCAAAGTACTGGAGTTTGGCCAAAGATTATTACTCATCTTTCAACACCCAACCCAAATGACTTTTCACATTAGCAATCACATACAAATTCACTTCATTCCACTTAAGAAAAGTCACTACTGTATTTAATTACAGAATAGGAACTTTCCACCTATGAAACATGAATACTACTGACTTTGATTAGTTTATTTGTAGTGAATATTCTAAAAAACACTCTCCTAGATTCAATTCTCAGATTCAATCCCTTAGTTGCTTAATGAATACCAAATACATACGAGACATAGTCTTGATCTTAAATCTGGGCCCAACACCTGTTCTACAGCTATATGTATATGCAATAGGATGCATATTCAAGTGGGAGTTTTCCTCATGTTACAAAATTGTACCTAAGGTCAAAAGCTGAGGATAATTAAATACCCCTTCTTATAGTTTTAAGGAGCCAACAATAGCTGGCACCAGTTTCTCCTCTTAGGGCTAACTGAGAGTTCCATTTTCTTTAAACCAACACTGTCATGAATATTCTAACACCTTTCCTTCAATATATATCTAAAAAGTCTTTAAAAAAAAGAAGGGTTATTGGACTTTGAGAGGAACATAATGTTTATGAAAGGAGGATATTCTCTCCCCTCTTATAGCAAAAAAGCAGTGCCATAACGAATCAAAAAGGTAAGAATTCAAGTTTAAAGTCATCTGAAAGAAAGGCAGACTGGTATTTCATCCCCTGTTTGGGTGTCTGGATACGCCAAAGACTTACTGATTTACAACTCTATAATATGCTATGGTTTTTCCAGTGGTCATGTATGGATGTGAGAGTTGAACTGTGAAGAAAGCTGAGTGCCGAAGAATTGATGCTTTTGAACTGTGGTGCTGGAGAAGACTCTTGAGAATCCCTTGGACTGCAAGGAGATCCAACCAGTCCATCTGAAGGAGATCGATCCTGGGTGTTCATTGGAAGGACTGATGCTAAAGCTGAAACTCCAATACTTTGGCCACCTCATGTGACAAGTTGACTCACTGGAAAGGTCTCTGATGCTGGGAAGAATTGGGGGTGGGAGGAAAAGGGGATGACAGAGAATGAGATGGCTGGATGGCATCACCGACTCGATGGACATGAGTTTAAGTGAACTCCGGTAGTTGGTGATGGACAGGGAGGCCTGGCATGCTGTGATTCATGGGGTCGCAAAGAGTCGGACACGACTGAGTGACTGAACTGAACTGAACATGCTTAGGGTTAAAGAGAAGTGGGGAGAGAGTGTGTGGAAAGCATCACACAGGAAGGTAGGCAAGACTATCACACACCTTAAGTTCTTAGGAACCAAGAGGTATGAAAAATATAACCTTTTCCCCAGTGTGCCTGCAGGCCCTTGAACTGACTATGGGAGATAGATCTGATTGGGTAAGGTCCTGAGGCAAAAAAAAAGACACACATATCAGAGACACATGGTATGAATGCCATCAATCAGAAGATGTAACCAAACCTTGCAAGGGATTGCCAATGCCTATGGAAATAGGACAGACTTCACGCTCACTGTTAGCACAGTCAGCACATCATCATTTAACCTGTCTACAATGAACTTGAATAGTAGTGTTGAACAATCAAGAAGACTCAATACTTGGCACATTATGTAGAATTCTGCCTCTCCTATCACTCCTCCCAGTTTCAACACCAGAGGAAAAAAACAGCAAAGGAAAGAGGGAAGGCAAAAGTGTGTGACCTAAAGTTTTCAGCCCCAGATTAAGGTCTATTCTATCGTGGGAAAAAGTGATAAAAGTACTGGATCAAGCCTGTGACTGATGCTATAATATGAAGAGAACTTAGTCTTAAATAATAGACTGAGACTAGAATTTTAAAATTATGCAAAAAGTGACAAGACATGTTAAGGTACCTGATACATCCAGTAGGAAAGGAGATTTTAATATGGCAGAGTTGGAAGGCAGTTACTAGATAAAAAGCAAAACTGATTTATATTTATATCCCAGGAAACTGAGATCTTCAACAAACTGGTTACACAAAGATGGACAGTCTCTGAAATTAGTTTCCATATATACTGTTGTTCCATCTCTTCATTCTTTTGTTGCATGTGTGAAATTCTGGTATGAGCTCTACTATACTAAGTCTAGAACCAGTCCATCAACAGGCTCACTACTACTTGCAGCTCTGTCTAAAAAATACTAAGTAGGTAAGAAGTCATACTTCTACCTCTAGGAAGACAACAAAGTCACAGATAAGAATGGGTAAATAAGCATTTCTAATGATGGAAGATGATAAAAACAGTAATAGGTTTTTCAAGTAATAAGGGAGGAGACTGATGAGAACACAGCTCATAGAGCAGAAATTTGACACCTCACTGCTTTCAATGTTCACCTTTCAATAATCACATCGAAGAAGAAATCCACAAAGAGGTTTATCTGACAAAGAGGAAAAACCAGAATATTATAAATGGACATTGTTCAAAAGCATGATACAGAGGAAAGAAAATAAAGATTCTAAAGAAAGAGAGTAAGAGAAAAGCACGTGAAGGCTGAACAGGAAGTGGGACCTGAATTGGGGCTGCACATGGAGAGTGGACAGGCATGGATGACAGACAGAGCAGAACAACTGCTGGATGCATGAGAGACAATAATGTAAAGTGGCTGTGACACATTACAATATTAATACATACCGAGACTGAATTGCGGGTAATGCTCATAAATCTAACTGCAATTAGTACAGGTTTCTGGATTAGGAAGGACATGAAAAGGAAAGCAGAAGGTTAGAATGTACATGTCATTGCCCCATTAAAGAGGTTTAATCTCTCAATGGAATGAATATATCCGTCTTCTGCAGCATCAGCAAAAAAGCATGGCTTGTCTATCTGCTTTGAAAAGTAGATTTACAGTAAAAAGTCTCTTTCTTTCTTCCACGGATGGGTACTGCTAACTTGGATCTCTCAGAACTGAGTCCTTAAAAATTCATACTACAAAAAGGGCTTCACTTTTAAGTAGGGTTTCTGTTTTCATTTGCTGGGGAGAAACTTTAGAATGTGTTTTGTGATGAGCTTTATTGAATACCTTTACCGGCTGGAAAAATTATGTTTGTTTTTAGAGAACACCGTTCACTAACTTAATCAACAAACATTTGTTGGGCACTTGTCCTGTGCCAGGCAGTTTAACAGTAAAGGAAGAAACAGAGTTACAGGCCTGGCGTGCTGTGATTCATGGGGTCGCGGAGAGTCGGACACGACTGAGCGACTGAACTGAACTGAAGAATAAACTATGAAGTATAGTGGAAGTATTGCTGGGCCCCTGCAAAAGCATGGGCTTGATGATGGGGAAGCCTGCTTCTCTTTAGAGATTCACTGGGGATCTGAATGGGTGTTCACTAATACAGTTTTGTTTTACAATTCAGGGGAAGGGTAGTAAATGGGCAATAATTAAACTTAAATGCAGCAGTAAGTTTCCAGTTACCTAGACCCTATTGATTATGGATCAGTGTGAAATGGAGTTATTTACATATAGGTCACTGGTTATAAAGGAAGATATTAAACAGAAAAGTGGCCAAATGGAAGAAATTAATCATCATTTTTGTACGGCTTTTCTTCAAAATCTAGCAAATCTTTATTTTATAATAGCAGATCCATAATGGAATTCTGTAACGTATGAACCACATTCTTGTAAGTGATTAAGTTGTCTACGTCCCCGAAGTACTGGCAGGACCACCAAAAGTGACATGGCTAAGGATGGGAACAGATGGTAGAAGGAAGTAGAGCCAAAAGTTAGGGTGGGTCAAGTTTTCATAGAAAGAGCAGGAAAAGAAAACAGGGCAACTTATTAAACCACCAACATTTTATCCAAATACTTGATTTATAAAATTCTTCATATTTAGTTGAATATATTCTGTATATAAAACTAAAAAGACATCATACCCTGAGACAAGGTGATTTTTTTTTTCACTTGCTCCATGTGAAAAAGATTTGGTGAATAATCTCTCTCCACACATCATAATGTGTACTGAAAATCCAAGGAAGTCTCCCACTTTCCCCTGTGATTCTATGTCCTGCATCTTACCATTGATCTACGAATCAGTGATAGCCTGGTCTTTGCTTTATTCTCAGCAAATTCCAGGCTACTAATGTCTTTGAGACGAGCCTTATATTTATTCATTTGTTCCACAACAATCAGCTCCACACAGCTGAAACAAAAGGAAAGAGAGAAAACTGTTAAGAGCTGAAGTAAATCAAATACATTATATCAGTCACAGACTACTTTTCAGCTAAGTGTGGTAGAGAGTTGGAGGATAAGAGAAAAATCAACATCCCTTATTTTATGAGCTCAGAGACAGGGTTTATAATGGTGGTTCAGCCATACTTTAGTATCCACCTGAGGAACAGTTATGAGCCCTGATGCCTAGGTCATACCCCAGACCAATTAAATCAGACTCTCTGGGAATGGGACACAAACACCAGGCCTTTCTCGGGGAAAGCTCCTTTTGCAGGAAAGGTTAAGAATCAGCACTCTAGAAGGAAATTAGAGATCCATGAAAAAAAGACCAAGGTGAAATACAGGAATATTGAAGTATTAAGACCAAAGAGATACAGAGCCACAAGACTACAGTTAGACTGGATTATAGGAAAACACAAAGTATATGTAATTTGGTAAAATGAGATTTTAAAATACATTTGGAAACTATAAACAAACCTAAAGAAAAGCCAAATTTAAAAAATAAGACCTTTCAAAACAAATGATGTTTCCTACATAAAATCTAAGGAATTTTTCATATTTAGCATAAAAAAGACAAGTGGTGCCTAGCAATCTTATTAAAAACATATGAACTTAAGAAATCATTCACTAGGGGAATTCCCTGGTGGTCCAGTAGTTAGGATGCTGCACTTCCACTGCAGCGTGGGCCGTGTTCAATTCCTGGTCAGGGAACTAAGATTCTTCCAAATTGAATGGCACAGCCAAAATAAAAAAGAATAAATCATTCACTCTGATATCTGGATAAAGTGAATACACTGACTCAGAAGTCTGTGGGGTATTGCAGAGGTGATCGTGACTGGCCTTACGTGGTAGTCTTACTGATGTCCTGCACACTTTGCAGTGGGTCGATGGTATCAGGGCAGCGGAGAATGCAGGGTGCAAACACAATGGCCAAAGCATTAGCAGACATTCGATTAGTGTCTTCCTGTAGAGCAATCCTAAGGAACAAAAAACCCAAGTGAAACTGGGATAAAAAAGGAAAACTGCAGGGAGATAGAAGAGATGAGAGAAAGACAAATGACATCAGCTGCATAGTACTGGAAGGATATTCCTATTAGTTGAGACACTATAGAATTTTCCCAAAGCTCTTCCCTTGCCTCTGGGAAGCACTCTTTCACTCTGTTCCTTCCCTGAAGCAACTGAGGTTAGCAGATAGCTGACCAAGGGAAATGTGTGACTCACTGTCCCAGGTCATCGTTACTAGATGAACATGTCTAAAGAATGCAGAGTAGAGACCTTGGGGCATTTTCAGACAGTAATAAAAGATATTTACCCAAAGAGAAAGATGGCTTCTTCCCCAATATCAACACTCAGGAGAACACAGACTGCCCCTGAAGTCTCTTTGGTCAGTCAATTCCTGAGCTCCATATGACCCCACCACCTCCTATGAATTAGGCTATGTCAATAAACACACATCTTCTCTAGTTCAAAAGTTAAGACATCTATCTAGGCTACACAGTGCCACCATAAGACTGAATGATTACATGGCTCATTAGGGTGGGGAAGCACCTGCCATGCAGTCCAACTTATGGAGAATTTCTGCTCCAAGGAATCATAACCACCTGTTCAAGGCACTGACTTTATTAATAAGAAAAAAATATCAGTTTTTCATATGAAGAAACTCTTCATTTATTTAAAATAATCCAAGAGAAAATGTTAAGCATTCCTTTGTTTCTTGAAGTTACCTGACCAGATGAAAGATGAGGCGTTCCAGTGTATTGAGATGAGTTCGGGAGAGCTGGTCAATGACAGAGTATACACCACGGATTGTCTCTTTCCTCTCCTGAAGGCCTGAAAACAGTAAGAGTAGCAATTAAGCCTGAATTCTTCTCTTATACACTATATCTTCCTTCTGGACATTCACTGGGTATAGCTGACTTTTAAGAGTTTTAGCCATACCTGTATAGCAGAAGAAAACTCACTAGTTACCATTAATCTCCCTCTGCTTGAGTTCTAAACTCACTAAGCAGTCTCCTGAGTTTTAATTTAGATCCCAGTAATTCTTGATTACAGTAAGGGGCAAGAGATACCCCAGTTTTTCATTTTGTAGCAAACCAATTCCCCATGAAAATTAATCAATTGCTATATAAGTTATCTGTTGTTGTTGTTTAGTCATTGTGTCCAACTCTTTGCAATCCCATGAACTGTACCATGCCAGGCTTCCCTATCATTCACTGTCTCCTAAAGTTTATTCAAACTCATGTCCATTGAGTTGGTGATGCTATGCAACCATCTCATCCTCTGCCGCCCCCTTCTCCTTTTGCTTTCAACCTAAGCTGTAAAGCAGTCTTAAAGGAATTTGAGGAGCCATGCCTTGGGGCCTAAATGAATACTTCTAGATAGGCTTTCATCAAAATCCTACATATCTGTAGCACTGAAAAACTAAACTAACATGTTAGGTATGGCAGAGAATATATAGCCAATGTTACACTGAGTTCTTGCTTAGATTCACAATTTAATTTGTTTATAATCTTAGTCTTTCAACCTCTTTGTGAGAAGCAACTAAGTGACTTGCTCAGAAAGTTTTTAGGACATTGACATTTTAATGAGTCTCTAAGAAAGGCAACATTTGAACAGTTGAGAATTCAGTGGCAGTTTTATATTGACTGTATTACTTTAGAATCTATATGAACTTAAGCCAACTGAGAGAATGGCTAAACAATCTAATATGAAGATAGCATTTCTTTCCCAAGTGTAGCCCTTCCCTGAACCCAGGAGACCTGTGCTTACCCATAGCTCGAAGAAATTCCTCATAGAGTTCAAAGGTCATAAGTGGATTGGGTAAATCACGAAGCCATTGTTTGAATACACTCGCAATGACATGGATGTTATAGTCATCGAGGTTTACATTCTCAGCATCTATTCAGACATAAAGAGTTAGAAAAGAAAGTCAAGATATGCAGAGGGTCAAATAATGCACTTTAGAAACTATCATGACCAAAAGATGCCTTTATTAGTATCTTCTGCAATCTAATTCCATGCTTTGGAATAGTGCTCCTCGTGGTAAAGGTACAGTTTTGGTCTGTTCTTTGAACTGTTGTGGACTGAAAGATGTGTAAAATAAAAGATCAAATGTTTTCATGTCAAAGCACTATTAAACTGCTATCAAAGTTTCTAAATGCTTGCTCTCAACTTCTGTACTTCTCTTGCTGTAGCCTGATGGCCTGTGAACCACACTTTTAGTAGTAATGTTTTAGATGACCAATAGAAGAAAGGCCTAAAAGACATTTTCTACAAGTCAGACTGATTTTAAGTGATTCTTAGAGATAAAAAGACACTGATAACTGAGCTTATGAAATGTGAAGAAAATCTTTACTATACTTCACTTAAAAGCCCTCTAGGGTTATACATGAGATGACTGGGGTGATACAGGATGAATGGTGCCTATGGGTTGACTCTTGGTTATACAGAGACAAGTGTTACACCTATATGTGATTCAAAAAGATCTATTCCTGGGAATTCTCTGGAGGTCCAGTGTTAGGACTCCATGCTTTCTGCTGAGGGCCCAGGTTCAATCCCTGCTCGGGCAATTAAGATCCCACAAGCTGTGCAGTGCAGCCAAAAAAAAATCTATCCCTTTTCAATAATGGTAAAGAGCAGAAGTTGAACATAAAGCCTAAGTCAAAGCTCTGCATACATTCCAGAACTGAGGCTACAGCTCTACACAGATACATATTCAAATTGCTAATTATCTATTTAAATAACTATGTCATCAATGTAGGAAGGCAAGAATATACACCAGAAAGAACATCACTTGGAGTCAGAATAACAGAGACTAACAGGCAACAGTTTAGATTATGGGTTAAATGCCAGCTTTGTCATTTATTGGTGGTAAGTCATTGGGCAAGATCCTCGATAAGCTTCAGTTTCCTCATCTGTAAACAGGGATAATAATCACTGTCTGTGAACATCAGTACAAAGATTTGTTGTGAAGATTAATACAAAAACATCAGCACATTGCCTGCACCTTACCAATAGCTCATTATTTAATTTTCCTGAACCTAATTTTTCTTCTTTGTATATTAAAGATATGATCTTCAGTTCAGTTCAGTTCAGTTTAGTCGCTCAGTCGTGTCTGACTCTCCGCGACCCCATGAATCACGCCAGGCCTCCCTGTCCATCACCAACTCCCGGAGTTCACTCAAACTCATGTCCACAGAGTCGGTGATGCCATCCAGCCATCTCATTCTCTGTCGTCCCCTTCTCCTCCCGCCCCCAATCTTTCCCAGCATTAGATCTTACCAGACTGCTAAAAAGATTAAGTGAGATCTGTCTGAAATATCTAATAATGCCTTGCACAAATGATACTCAATGTATGTTTGCTGAATGGACCATATAAAAGAAAGCTAAAAATGATTTAAAAAAAAAAAAAAACAAGCACCACAGAAAAGACTGCATTCTTCTGGCTTCAAGCAAAGGATCAACATGTAATAAAAACTAACAGCATAAGATGACCTACTTAAGTAAGAGTATTTGGTCTTGATTTAGAGGGCACTATCTTACCTGTATCTAGACCTTGTCGAAGCTCCTTGATTTTATTAGTTGAACCAGACTTTCGGTAAATACCTTCTGTGTACAGTCCATGCATTTCAATGTAGTTTATGAGCTTTTCCACCACCAAAGGAACAGTTCGGTCTTCACTGGTCAAACGGGACAATTCAACCCCAAATTGTCGAGAGGACAGCTCTGGATCATACTACATGGAAGATAATTTTTGATTCCAAATATATTCAAACACCTTTAAATATATTTATCTAATTCTTTAAAAGTAACAATTTTTTATTTTCCTCAAGTTTTAAAAGCAGTTACAAGGAGTTGGGAGGAAAGGGAATTCTTGTTAATGCTGAGAATATAAAGAAGTGAGAAGTTCGTTTCAATCCTCTTCCACTTGGAATCCCCCCACCCCCACCAAATACTGCGGAAGAATGCAGGCAGTGGCTACAGGTTACTGCTTTCCTTTTCTTAACAAAAAAAAAAAAAAATCTCTTCGTGTAAAGATGGGCTGTGGGCAAAGGAGAAAGGGGAGAGACTTTGTATACTAACCATTTACCACGTACCACTAGAAAATCTATTGATTTGATGTGAATTAGAGTTGTCACTAATTTCTGAAGCATAAGGATGCTCTGGTGTTTATGTAAACTTTAGAGAAGTTAAACTGACTACTGATATCACAGCTAAAGGCAGAGGCACACAGACTGGCCCAAGATTAGTGACCTCTTTAATTCAATAGTGTATTCTGGTATTGTATTTCATTATTATTTTATGTGATTGGGAAAAAATGGCTTATCCTTAAGATTATTTGAAGTACTTCAAATAAAAGAATGACAGCTATTGTCTCTGAGACTGAAAACTTTTTATGTAAATCTCCTTTTCGTCCTTTCCTTCTCCTGCCTCATGCTCCTTGCCTAGCGCAGCACTGTATACCCCAGTCTCTCCTTCAATTTGCATGCAGTCAGTGCTGAGTTCTTTTAGTCAATCAGTACACTCTTTCTTTTCACGCAACTCCAATTTTTCTTTCTTTGACACTGTGAGACTGCAAAATAATCTGCTTTTCTGTTAGCTTCTTAGCCTCTTGACCTGTGCAGCTTAAGAATTCAGACAGCACCTTAAAGGGAAAACTTCTGAGTTTTAGGCTCACTTCTCTATATGTTTGGATCATGGTCCCTCAAGTCCTGGCAATCCCAAACTCCAACTTTTGTCTCTATAACCCTATAAGATATCTAAAAGCTTTACTGACTCTTAAGTGGGGCCCTCTGCACAGAATCTTGATTTCTTGTCCTACAACAAAAATTCCCACTCAGAGGAAAACATCTCACACATATAGATTCACCAATCTGTAAATCTTTCCTCTGCAGGATCTAGGCCCCTAAATTCCAATTTTCCTGGGCAGCTAGCTAATGCTAGGCAACAGACTTTTTCAGTTGTTCTTAGCACAAGTATAAGTCTACCACAAGCCACTCCATCCTAGCCAGCAGATGGTTTACCTTCATTGTATATTTTAAGCCCTGAGTCAAATTTCTCTTTGTACTTTGCCATGATTTGTCTACTAATTTGGAACAGATGAAAACTATACACATGAGCTGTAAACATGCACACATATTTTTTTATAGTTCAGATCTGCATAGTATTGTTAAAATTGTATGTGACAAATAAGCAAATGTGATTACATGTCAATAAAAGCCTGAAATATTTCCAAAATGGTTGCTTTGTTGAAGCATAAAGTTATCAGAGTACATGTTCAGTATCGAATCCAAGTAGAAGTGTGTAAACACACCAACTATGCTGATGAATTTTACTGTGTATGTTAAAATCTTTAACTGTAGCCTACCACTTTCAAGACAATTTATAGGAACACTTATGAGTGTTTAAAGTAGGAAACCTTAGAACTTCCCTGGCAGTCCAGTGGTTAAAACTGAACACTTCAAATGCAGAAGAGTGGGATCAGTCCCTGGTCAGGGAACTAAGATCCCATATACTGCATAACATGGACAAAAAATTTTTTAAAGAAAAAGAAAAAAAAGCAGGAAACCTTTACAAAAAGTTCTTTAATAAGTTGTTGGTTATTAAATCAGTTTAGCAGCTCCCATATAGTAAAGATAAACACAGTTCTGGGAAAATCGATTCAGTTATATATACACACATACCTCTATATGTATAAGCTGGATTAGGATATAAAATTTATTTCTTACAGTAATATGTGGCCAAAAAGTTTGAAAACCACTACTCTATAAGATCATCAAAGAGGCTTTGATTTCTTTCCACAAGGCACAAAAGACCTTTTTTGTCCTTTCCTTCTCCTGCACCATTCTCCAACAGACCTGTTATTTATTACTCATAGGTAATAACTTCTTACCTTTTTAGAACACTTGGCTGTGGTTTTCAGACAGCACTTCTTATGACAAGCATACTTGCACACTGAAAAACAGGTTAAAAATGTAACATTTTCAGAAGTCTATATATTAGTGGCAAAACTATATATTAGTTCAAAACTTATTTTGAACATATATTTTTTCTTTAAATCTGAGACTCCTATAGCATCATATACTTTATATCATAATAGAATAAAAAATGGTCTTAACTCATTCAACTCAGAAAAATGAAGCTGAAAAACATACCTAAAAATCCTAACCACTGTCTGGGATAAAGCTTTTTATTCTTTCAAGACTGCTTGCCCCTCCTCCTTGTCCCCACCATATCCCAGCAAAATATTTATCTATCTTCCTGGTTTGATTCACAAACCAGTGCTCATGTTCCCCTCTTATACTTGCTCTATGATTGATAAAATGCAAGAAATACCTATTAAGAATCATCCCAGTGGATAAGAAAAGCATTAATATCAAAGACCTGTACTAAAATAAAAACAAATCGGGTAACATATTAGGCTGTAAGAAAGACCTTATTTACTCTCTTAGAAGGTCTAGAATAGAGCTCTGAGGAACCAGAACATAAAGAACATCAGCAGTGATTGAGAAGATGAGATGAAAGGTTCAGAGCAGAAATCAGTTCTTGGACTCCGACAGGGTGGCTAAGCAGTAGTAAGGGCACACCGAGAGGAGAACACTGAGAAAATACTTGGCCAGTATTATTTTGGTATACCAGCTCTGGCTCTTGCAAATCAACACCTGGATATTCTTCTTGAGCTTCTAAAGCATGATTTGAGGGATTTTCAAAGTCAAGATCAAGTAGGGGAGGCCATATAATTGTAGTGGTAAAATCACCAGCATAACCACACAAAAAGTTAATGCTATTAAGAATCAAAGCAAGCCCACCCAAGTCATAAAAAAGAAGCATATTCTTTATATTTTTCAGTTTCAGATCACAAAGAAAATTATACAAAACCTACAGGAATCAGGCTAACATTAAACATTCAAGTACATGGCATACTACACCCTATTTTACTCTCACTATAGTTTTTTTTTAAAAGGAAAACCACTATTTAATCATTGAACAAGTGAACATATCTAGCAATACAAGTGTTGACTTTGCTATGATGAACATGATTTACATCCTTACTGTCATCCTGGACCCAGCCCTTTCATTCAATTCTGGCCCACTAGTTAACAAAGCTTCACAGAATTATTAAAAGCACCAGAGCAGATGTATATGGAATGACAGGAGTGAAAGCTAAAGATTCTCTGTAAGCCAGAACCAAGCAGACCCTCAAAAACACCTCCACTCACATTCTAGGGCTTAAAGGTTCTGATGAAAGCATTATAGTAAAATAAAGTAGCTTTCTAGTTATAATCTAAGAATTTGTTCAATAATTCACCCATCCATCTATATAAGTATATAGGTCCAACTACCTGGTAAATATTTACTAAAACTTATAATGTGCCCAAACTGTTCTAGGCCCTGGTGATAGATACAGAAGAAACTTCTGTATGAGACAGTTTCTTGATCTTATACAGAACACATTCTAGTGGGACAGAGAAACAAGGAAACGAATACTTAGTATCATTTTGGGTGGTGATAAGCAGGTCTCCTGCATTGCAGAGGGATTCTTTACCATCTGAGCCACCAGGGAAGCCCCAAGTAGTATAAAGACTAGAAAAGCTGAGTAAAGGGATAGAGAACTGGTGGACAGAGCAGCATTTTAGACAGGAGAGTAAAGAAAAAACTCTCTAATATACTAGTGGAGACATGAATTAACTGAAGTAGTAAGTCATACTAACATCTAAGAGAAGAACATTTCAGACAGTGAGCTGCAAATACAGTGACCAAAGAAGATCAAAATATCTTATTTGCCTACAAAGAGCAGGTGAAAAGGAGTATAATGAGAGATGAGTTTAAAGAATTAGGGAGTGTAAATTATTCCTTAATGTTAAACTCATGGAAACAGAAATGCTGCTAAATCACTTCAGTTGTGTCTGACTCTGTGTGACCCCATAGAACGGAAGCCCACCAGGCTCCCCCATCCCTGGGATTCTCCAGGCAAGAACACTGGAGTGGGTTGCCATTTCCATATCAAGTGGTTAAAAACATTCCTCAAAGATCTCTCATACTTACATTTGCAAACAGAGGCTCGGTCCATTATCCATATCAAAGAAGAACAGTATTCACAGTAGGTAGGGATGCTATACTGGGTGGCCTTAAAGATGTGACCATTGTGCTCTTCTACCTGAATGAAAAAATACAGCTATTTATGTCAAAGCCAACACAGTAAATGCTGCCCTAACATGTCAGGCAATAGGAAATCCTTCAATACCTTGTTGTCTTCATTGAGCACTTATTTCAGGAGGAGATCTATGATCTTCTGAGAAATAAAATAAAAGTATACTATATGATCCCTGCTTTAAAAAAGCTAACAATCTAGTAGAGAGACAAGACCAACTTATATCAAAATCAGAAAACAATGCTATAAACATATAAGAGCTGTCTTATACAACTCTGAATCAGCATGTTAAATTAAAAGCAGTGGTTTTTAAAATTTTAACCTCAAGAACCTTTCACACTTTTCTGTTTGTTTATCACAAATTCCTCTTCAATAAAGAGCCAGTACATGTCAGTACGAGCAAGTTGATATATCCACTGGATAAATTCCTAGATGCAGAACTGCTGGGTCAAAGTGTTTTTGGTTTTGTTTTTAATATTTTTAAGGCTTTTAATATACCATCATTAAAGTACCTTCTCCAAGAAAGTTATGCAAATAAACCCCCTATTTGCAGTATTGGAAAAATATCTATATATTTATTTATCTTTCCAGGTAACTATTTTTAGTTTTGCTCATAGATGGACAAAGTAGAAAATCACTGTTGTTTATTTTAATTTGAATGCTCTTAAGTATAAATATTTATTTATATATTTATTACTATATTCTTCTATTACCTGCACTTATCACAGGCTTTGAAATATACAGCTATTGAATTAATGAATTTTCTTTTTTAAAAATATCATACACTTTTACTCATTTCTATCTTCAGGTATTGTTCTCTCCCATATAGACATAAAAAAGACTACTCTTATAAGGCTTAAAATGCATAAAAGGCCTAAATACTACCTGTTAATAACAGGCATCTTCCTACTATTCCTCTGCCTTGCCTACCCTTTCCTTCATACACAATCTCAAAAATTCTCAGTGGTAGGTGGCATTACTCCTGTTTTATATAATATATACTCCTATTATATACATGAGGACATTGAGTCTCAAAAGGATTAAGTTGTCTAAGGTTTCTCAATTAACCCTCCATCAGTGAGTAAGAATAAGCCAGGCTAAAGGGTTCAGATACCCTACTTTCAGGATTCAGTTCTTAAGAATAAGATCATGCTAAAAACAGAATCAGATCATGCTTCTAAAACACACAGTGGAGAAGTGACAAGCAATGATCTAAAGAACCTCAGAATTCGGTTTACAAGTGATATGGAATGATTTATAATCCTGATTTATTAATAAGGTTAGTTAAGTTCAGTTCAGTTCAGTCGCTCCGTCGTGTCCGACTCTCTGCGACCCCATGAATCACAGCACACCAGGCCTCCCTGTCCATCACCAACTCCCGGAGTTCACTCAAACTCATGTCCATAGAGTCGGTGATGCCATTCAGCCATCTCATTCTCTGTCGTCCCCTTCTCCTCCCGCCCCCAACCTTTCCCAGCATCAGAGTCTTTTCCAGTGAGTCAACTCTTCCCATGAGGTGGCCAAAGTATTGGAGTTTCAGCTTTAGCATCAGTCCCTCCAATGAACACCCAGGACTGATCTCCTTTAGAATGGACTGGTTGGATCTCCTTGCAGTCCAAGGGACTCTCAAGAGTCTCCTCCAGCACCACAGTTCAAAAGCATCAATTCTTCGGCGATCAGCTTTCTTCACAGTCCACCTCTCACATCCATACATGACCACGGGAAAAACCATAGCCTTGACTAGACGGACCTTGGTTGGCAAAGTAATGTCTCTGCTTTTTAATATACTATCTAGGTTGGTCATAACTTTCCTTCCAAGGAGTAAGCTTCTTTTAATTTCATGGCTGCAATCAGCATCTGCAGTGATTTTGGAGCCCCAAAAAATAAAGTCTGACACTGTTTCCACTGTTTTTCCATCTATTTCCCATGAAGTGATGGGACCAGATGCCATGATCTTTGTTTTCTGAATGTTGAGCTTAACATTAATAAGGTTAAGGTTAACAATAAATATTCTAGGATTAGAATCTGCCACTGGCAGGGGTGAATTCAGGTTCTGTGGGTCCTAAAGCTTAACACTTTCAGGGGAAAGCGAAGAAGATAGGAGGAGGAAGGGAAACAACCAGAGAAGAAGGAAGAGAAGACGGTGGCAGCAAATGCAGCTGAAGCAGAGGGAATGCGGGAGGAGTGGGAGGAAATGAAACTTAGAGAAGTCACGATCAAGATGACGTCAAGTCTTACAGACGGTAAGAACTCTGGGTTTTATTCTGAGTAACACTGTAAGTTACTTGTGAGATCTGAGTAGAGGAGAAACATTACCTGATTTATGTTTTAAAATTATCATTATGGCTATTATTTAGAAAATTGTAAAGGGAGAAGAATATAAGAAGGCAGACCAATTAGGACACAACACATAGTGTACTGGACTTCCCTGTTGCTCAGATGGTAAAGAATCTGCCTGCAATGTGGGAGACCTGGGTTCTATCCCGTGGAATGGACAGATTCCCTGGAGAAGGGAATGGCAATCCATTTCAGTATTCTTGCATGGAGAATTCCACGGACAGAAGAGCCTGGCAGGTTACAGTCTATGGGATTGCAGAGCTGGACATGACTAAGCAACTAACATTTTCACTTTCACACAGTGAATTAGACTATGAAATTAAAAGACGCTTACTCCTTGGAAGGAAAGTTATGACCAACCTTGATAATATATTAAAAAGCAGAGACATTACTTTGCCAACCAAGGTCCGTCTAGTCAAGGCTATGGTCTTTCCCGTGATCATGTATGGATGTGAGAGTTGGACTGTGAAGAAAGCTGATCGCCGAAGAATTGATGCTTTTGAACTGTGGTGCTGGAGAAAACTCTTGAGAGTCCCTTGTACCGCAAGGAGATCCAACCAGTTCATTCTAAGGGAGATCGATCCTGGGTGTTCATTGGAAGGACTGATGCTAAAGCTGAAACTGCAATACTTTGGCCACCTCATGCGACGAGTTGACTCACTGGAAAAGATTCTGATGCTGGGTAAGGTTGGGGGCGGGAGGAGAAGGGGATGACCGAGAATGAGATGGCTGGATGGTATCACCAACTCTGTGGACATGAGTTTGAGTGAACTCCGGGCGTTGGTGATGGACAGGGAGGCCTGGCGTGCTATGATTCATGGGGTTGCGGAGAGTCGGACACGACTGAGCGACTGAACTGAACTGAACTGAACTGAATAGCAGTGAAGGCAATGTGAAATGGTCAGATATTAGATAGATTCTGAAGGCAGAGTACCTACCAGAGTTCTACTTTCTTTTCTAGCTCTCCTATAAACACGCAATATTCGAACCTGTTAAAGCTACTGGCTCAACATGCCAGGTTTTTCATTCACATGTCTTTGGATATACTCTTTTCCTTTGGCTAGACACTGCCTGTCTAAACTACTACTCACTTGTCAAGAACCTGCAAAAATATCTTTTCTTCTGTAAAGTATTCTTTCATTCTCTTTGTATTTCAACAGCACTTTGTACTATTTCTATCATAATATTTATCACATCTGAAACTGGGACTTTTTTAAATGCCTGCCTTCACTAGCACATTCTGAGCTCCTCTAGGGCTTAACACATCCTTCTAATTACAGAGATTATGGTAAAGTATGTAATAAGAGATAATACAAAAGATAAGAACATGAACAATGATAAAATATACTCAAATGCCTTTGGGAATGTCTTTTGAATTAGAAGGACCTATCTTTGTAAAATCCTAAATAGTCCTCATATTCTTTACAACAGAAAGAGAGATCCTAAAAAAGCGCCTTCCCAGTCCTTACTTCTGCAAAAGGGTCATATTTGTTTGTAACTTTCATGAGTAAACATTTCAGTTTTCTGCCATTTTAGGAAGCCATCATTAATAACAAGTCAAGTCAAGGAATTCAAGACATATTTGTCATTCTAAATTTTTGTAAAGGCATAAACGATTACCCCCTAGACATCTGATAAACTTATTCCTTAAATATACCCAGAGAAATACTGTGTGATATACTTCAGACTGCTAGTCTAAAAATTACTTTATAACACAGGGGAAAAAAACAGATTACAACTTACTAAATCAGATTCTTTTTTCCTTCTTTTCTTTCTCTCTGTTTTTGGCACCTGGTGGGAAAGAAATACAGAAACTGTGATATAATAAAGACTAATATACTTTCTTAACTTCTTTCCTAAAACCTAATTCAAGGAGAAATTTGTGGGTCCTTATATAAAAGTCACGAGACGATACAATGAAATGATGAAAACCACTGTTTTCCGAAATGAAATTCATGTACTGACCTCTAGCAAAGCTGAGGGTATAATCTTACAGCAACGGCATTCTTAACAACATTATATTTTAATTCAGTGAAAAATGTATTAATTGAAGAAGGCTTAGATAATACAGGCTGATCAACTTGTAAGAGAGAATGGAGTTTGCTGGATCTGAAGTAGTGCAAAGCTGACATGTTCACTGCAGTGCTTTTCTCAAATACTAGATGTCCTAGACTCTTAAGAAGAATTCATAATTGAATTCTTTTAGAAATCAAAATATATTTTACCTTTGTGGGTATATATTCCAAAGTCTTGAATTCATTCATATATTCATCTAAAAACACTTTAAAAGTGTTAACCCAAACTCTGACTGGAGACTCACTCCAATCTCGCTGCTCAAGCCTCATGGTCTTTTCCAAAATCTGTTCAAATAGTGCGTAGAGGTCTTTATATCGTATGCTTTTCCCGTCATCTACCTAATAAACAATAAGAAAAATAAGGTTTTAAGAAGAAATTCTTTATATTGAGAAGACTGATTAAATTTTCATTGGGTAGTATTCTGAATAAAAATTATACTTTCTAATGGGCATGCACATGAGGTCATGTGGTATTTGTAAACTCCCACTCTGCTATGGAATGTTTGCAGAATAAAACCTGCTACATTTTAGGAAAATACCTAATAGTTTAAACAATGAAATAACTGGAGAAAGTCTTGGGAATTTCTCCCATAAACCTGGCTTTTTAACTGTATTTGAAAGTTTAGTCGCTCAGTTGTATCCGACTCTTTGCGACCTCATGGACTATATAGCCTATTAGACTTCTCAGTCCATGGGATTTTCCAGGCAAGAGTACTGGAGTGGGTTGCCATTTCCTTCTCCCAAGGATCTTCCTGACCCAGGGATTTGTAGGCAGACGCTTTACCATCTGAGCCATCAGGGAAGTCCTAAGGTATGAAGATTATTTGCACATCTCTTAATTACCTATCTCTCCAGAAATGAACCTTATTTAATAGTTCCACCTTAAAAGTGAGTACTTGAATTCTTGCCTAGTGAAACATTAGGTAAATTTTACTAACTTCACTTAGCTAACTTTTTCATTTTTTCAAGGAAGAATGACATGCCTAAAAAAACACTATATATCTTGCAATGGGATCTATATGGAATTCCTTTTAAATTTAAATGAGGTGTTGACTCTTCATGAAAAAGAAAAAATAGCATTTAAGTGACCAAAACATGTCACATACATTTAAAATTTATTTCTCTTTCATTTCCTCAGAATTAGAGGTTGAATCTCTTTGATCCAAGATTATAAAACCACTATCAAGCTCCAGTTTATAATGTTGGTCCTTCCTATGTGATTCAAAGTACACTGATCCCTAATCTAGAAAATATAGGTGTAAAGCATGATAGGTAGTTGGCAGGATTGGAAAAATATGGCCAATATTATCCTTACCCAAACCTAGTCATGTGCCATAGTCTAATACTACTTTATTATGGTCATGAAATCACTGCTCTCTACTCCGATACTTTGGCCACCTCATGCGACGAGTTGACTCACTGGAAAAGTCTGATGCTAGGAGGGATTGGGGGTGGGAGGAGATGAGGACGACAGAGAACGAGATGGCTGGATGGCATCACCAACTCGATGGACATGAGTCTGAGTGAACTCCGGGAGTTGGTGATGGATAGGGAGGCCTGGTGTGCTGTGATTCATGGGGTCACAAAGAGTCGGACACGACTGAGCGACTGAACTGAACTGAACTGAAGACTGACTGGTGTCTATTTGCAAAAGGCCAAAAACCCGTATACTGAGTGGAAGATACACAGGAACGTTCTCTCACTTTTCACATAAAATTATAGGTTGAACAAAGAAAAATCAATTAAATACGAATTATTTTTTATAGAATAAATATGACAATTCAAGAAATATTAATATTCTATAGATCAAAAGCATTAGTTACTATATACTTTAGCACCAGGAATAAATTTTCTAAAACATGAACATCATATGAAAGTATGAAAGTGAAAGTGAAGTCGCTCAGTCGTGTCCGACTCTTTGTGACCCCATGGACTGTAGCCCACCAGGCTCCTCCATCCATAGGATTTTCTAGGCAAGAATACTTGAGTGGGTTGCCATTTCAAGGTAAAGTAAAAGTGAAAAAAACTCACACAAAGATTATTAAACATAAACTGCTCTAATTCCACAGGATAAAAAAGTATAATAATTCCAACATAAATGAGAATTAGAAGCTGGAGCCAGAGCTAAAAGGATCACAAGAGGTCAAAAATGGAGCGCCAATGAGAGAAAAATAATCATAGCTAGAGTATTTGAATGTAATATCCTAAGAAGATGAAAATATACCCCTAAGAGGGAGAAAAAGGCTGCTCAAAGAAATTAAAGGGTGTTATTAATCAGAGGTCAATCGGTATGCTTTTCCATATCTATCCCTAAAACTAAAAGACGACACTAGAGAAATCTCTAGTTGAACATGGCCCTGTATTATTTTTATGGCGTTGTCAAATTTTTCATATGTTGAACTTCTGAATATCTCCTGCCACAGTCCAACTTACCGCCAACGCAGACGAATAAAAGCTGAAGATATTCTGCCGAAATTCTTTCAGGGCTTTCTTGAATACAACATCCACTAATGTGTCTTTCTTGCTGTCTTCATTATCTAGGTCATTCATCTGGGGACCACAGAAAGAGTTTTTGTACACAATCAACTAAATTGAAAATAAGTGAACACATTGGACACACATTGTTTCTTCAACAATGACCATCCTGAAAGGGCAAATTATCATGGGACCCAGATAAAAACATGACTAGACAGCCAAAGTTTTATTACTATGAGATAATTTCTAAGGTCTCTTCTAATGTATAATTCAATCGTTTTGCTACCAGGAAAACAACTCAAAGTGTACAATGACAAACCTCACCTTAACATATGGAATGCAGCATGACAGTTACAGTAAAAGTGAAGTCAAAAGTGAAGCCTAAAACCTTAAATTCTGTCTACCCAGTCTGACTCATGCATATCCTATGATTTGCACATTTCTGATAAAGAAACAGACCCTCTAACTTACTGAAGCATACATACTTTAGGGGGCATATCCTGATATACAAGCATTCCACAGTCAAAGCTGCTTAGCGGCCTGAATACCTTTTTCAGAAGAAATTCATCCATGCTTTTTAAATCACTGGCACTTGCTATAATCTGGACAGAGTCATTTTGCCAGTGCATAGACTCCAAAGCCACACTGCTGATCTTCACACTTCGCTTGCGCCTTGCCTTTGGAGAAGGCTCTTTGTTCTCTTTGAATTCCTTTCGGCAACTCCCAGGCAATTCTGGACTCAAAGGAGGTGTTGGGTGATTATGAGATAATTCTGTAAACCAAGATAGAGTATCAAAAAAATTTTTTTAGTAAAAATATTGAAATCTCCACACCTTCTTTTCAAGTTCCTTTAGTAAGTCACTAAAGGAAATAAGTAAATATCTGTAAAGTAACATTAATGTTTGGGGTCAGACAGGCAATAAATCCAGATTGTACATTTGTACTAAAAATTTATTTAAGTTTATTTCTTAAAATTTATTAAGAAATGCTATCAGGTGTCCCAAAGAGATGAGGTCTGATATTGAAAACCTGGATGGAAGTGTTGTATACAACTGAAGCCTGGATTCCAAAGATCTCAGTCCCAAAGAAAAGAAGCGTACACAATCACACTAGGATGTTAAATGTTGACTGCTAACCCAGTCAGAGCTTTACTACATCTGTTTGAAAGAGCAACCAGCTAATACAAATCCAGTAAGTCAGTGAAGCTTGATAATTAGTATTATTTCTTTACTAGGGTCTAAAGCCATAAATGTTTCAGTGACAATATCTGGTGTTAGCCTGGCAATATCTATTTAGGGAGCAAGGTAACTCAATTGGTTCACTTCTGCTTAGGTCTCTTTACTATTTAGGATTTTCTTTCATATGCATACTTTCCCCAAAATTGTATTAATTTCTCAGACAATTCCTGGACTGAACGAGTTTTGTATATAATATTGGAAAACACAACAACATTTTTCTGCAATTGTTTATACCAGAGAAATTTGGTTCCATGTAGTCCACTGGAATCTAGAACTACACTGGATTTGCCAATGCCTACCTGGGTCTTGATGAGAATGTTGGTCCCATTTCACATACCTGTTTTTCTCACACATATTTACCTTATCTTCTGGCCAATGGTAGATCCTCATTCCATCTAAAAGCTTAATTCTGATAATAAAGGGAAACAAGTAGCCTTCTATATGCTAAATGCCACAATAGGCAGGAAATGAGACAAACTAAATTTCAGATATGGCACCAGAATAAAAAATATAAAGATAGAGAGAGAATACAAGTATATTCAAACTGGTGTCAACTGATATGAATTCCATTATATAACCTAGATATACAAGTATCTAATTATTTCATTTAAGAAACAATATCTTTCTTTATACTAAAAGAAATAATGGTTACTAAAGAAACTGTCTATAATCCTAGTTCAGACTTAAAAACAAGGGCTACCTTAATAAATTTTTACTCAAAGATAAATAAAAAGGTACAATTTTAATTTTTATACATGTGTCCTTATTAAGCAAACAAAGAATTTCCTAATTCCTTCTCAGAAATAAGCAGTAGAGAATATAACTGTGAAAAATGAAAAATTTAGAATGACTACTATAAAACAGATAAAACATAAGAAATGGATCCTCGTAAGAATTCCAAATATTCCAAACTGAACTTGTAGTATTCACTTAATTTACTACTGGTTTTATCCATATCAGTTTGCAAACTGATAGGAGCAAAGTCACAAGACAGAAAAAAAGGATTCTAATTAAATTTCTACCAGTTTTCCCTCTTGACACACAGGTGGTTCTGCTCTGGTTGATCCATGCCTCTGTGAAACTTGATCATCCCTCCTCCCTTTTTCTTATCTTATCCTCTGTCCCTTTATTTTTATCTTAGCCTAGATGTGACAAGTTTTCTTTACTTATTTTAACTTGGTTTGTTCTATTTCTACTTAGAGATAATAATTTTCTTCCAAGGGCCTATTTCCATTTTATTCATTACTGACATTTCACCCACTCCTTGGTATTTTACCCACTCATTATCACATAGCTATCTCTGATGTATACCCCCCCCTATTGAAGATAGCTGGCATCGTTACATAGTAATTAAAAATGCTCATACATACTTGAGCAAAGGACTTGGAGAGAAAGGGCTAATCTTCAAATGTTGGGATTACTGGAATCCTTGCTGCTGCTGCTGCTGCTAAGTCGCTTCAGTCGTGTCCGAATCTGTGCGACCCCATAGACGGCAGCTGACCAGGCTCCGCCGTCCCTGGGATACTCCAGGCAAGAACACTGGAGTGGGTTGCCATTTCCTTCTCCAATGTGTGAAAGTGAAAAGTGAAAGTGAAGTCGCTCAGTCGTGTCCGACTAGTAGCGACCCCATGGACTGCAGCCTACCAGGCTCCTCTGTCCCTGCGATTTTCTAGGCAAGAGTACTGGAGTGGCTTGCCATTGCCTTCTCCGACTGGAATCCTTGGAGAGTCAGTAATTCTAGCATTTAGAGACCATATCAACAGATGAACTAACTGTTGGGTATTTGTTATGTGCTATCATTGATCCCACAAAATTAAAATAAAAGCTACCATTATAAAGTCCCAGCAACTGACATATAGTAGATCTTTTAACACAACAGTTAAGAAAACTCTGGAGCCAATTTGCCTGAATTCAGATCTCAGCTCTAACAACTGTTATACATGTAAAAGCAAATAACTTCTCTGTGCCTCAGCTTTCTCATTTGTAAAGTGGGAAAAATAATCATACCAACCTCAAAAAATGGCTGTGAGGATCGAGTTAATACATTCAAAATGCTTAGTACAGTGCCTTTTTCATAGTAAACAATCAAATATTAGCTGCTGCTTTCTTATTAATGTTTACTAGAAATATATAATATGGAGAAAGCAGTGGCAACCCACTCCAGTACTCTTGCCTGGAAAATCCCATGGATGGAGGAGCCTGGTAGGCTGCAGTCCATGGGGTCTCTAAGAGTCAGGCACGACTGAGCGACTTCACTTTCACTTTTCACTTTCATGCATTGGTGAAGGAAATGGCAACCCACTCCAGTGTTCTTGCCTAAAGAATCCCAGGGATGGGGCAGCCTGGTGGGCTGCCGTCTATGGGGTCGCACAGAGTCGGACATGACTGAAGCAACTTAGCAGCAGCAGCAGCAGGAATATATATTTGTTAGGTGAATGAATGGTGGCTAAATTTTTACACTTTAGAAAACTGAGGCTAATCAAAGATTTACAATTATTCTTGAAGTTGTTGTTACTTCATTGTTTTGGTGCCATATTTCCTTGAAACTGCAATTATAGGTAAAATGTAATTCTATAATTATCTTTTAGTTAAGGAAGGATTTAACAACCTTGGTCCTATCTCACTAGACTATCTTGCCAAGAGGATTACTGTTACAAATACTGCTACTGCTGCTAGAGGGATAGAAAACTTTCAGAATGAGTAAACAAATTATGAAGACAATCTCCACCCTTTGTCCATTTTTACCATCTGGAAACTGATGAGCTGGAATCATATCTGAGCCAGTAAAGAGTGCTGAAACCTCTGAGTGGGTATCAGGCTTCACTCTGGTAGTCTTCTTCTCCCCTTGTTTCCCTTTGGCCCAGAATCTCATCTTAGCTCTCTGAGGTCTGTTTACCAAAAAAAAAGTAAAAGTGGCAATCAGCATGTCCTACTGACATTATTTGCATATCACTTTAAGTTACATAAACAACTTTCATATGAATTAATTCATTTAACCTTCACAGTTAAGCTTAAGTCATATTTAATCTTCAGTTGTACAGTTAAACTTCATCTCGAAAATAAATGATAGTCTCCTCAACTTGAAAACAGAAATGAGATCCAGAGATGTTAACTAAAACCACCATTTATATGAGTTATTATCATATAATCATATTAGTTATTATCATATAAGTACTTATGCTCCAGGCATAAGTACTTGTATAGAGTTAACTTAAATACCTATAACAACAAATTTACATTCAAACCATAAACAGTTTTCAGGTGAAAAACTGGTGGTTTAAATATCAGGTGACCTGAAGTATCATACCTACTATGCAACATTGCCTCATTCTTAGCACTTACATACTCTCTCCCACCACATACATCAAGGAAACATCCTGAGACAGTAACAGCTTACTGACCTATGTATCCTAATTCTGTACCAGGAGGCTTACTTGTACACTGAGTGTTGGTTCCTTTGTATGTTTGTCTACCAAAAAACAAAATTTTTTTGAGCATCTACTAGAAGCCAGACAGACACTGGGCCTTACTTACAATGACTACTTTTCACAACTGCCATGATAAATGAATATTTGTATCCTAACTACCCATGAACAACCTGAGGCTCAGAGGGTTGATAGAGACAGAAGTTAAAATCAGGTCTATCTGCTTCGGAAGTCAATTTTCTTTTATTCACGGTGCCCTCTTTTTTTTTAATAGCATATTACTAAACTTATACATCTATATGGTATGAAAAGAAATTGTTCCACAAAGCTTATTACAGATGATAGCTTTTTTCCTGCTATTCTTATCCCTTTTCTGATCCCTAAACAACCCTTTAGAATTTACTTAAATGATTCTTTTAATATTCACCAAACTTATATTGCTATCATACTTGTGACCACAGATAATAAATTAAGCACATTCCAACACTCCAGTTCTATACCCTCCACAAACACAGACATCCCCTCCCAATAGAATATTTTAGTTAGGTCAATATACAGTTGTTTTTTTTAGTAGTATTCACCTTTTTTACTATGTAAGTAATATTCACAACTGAGGCATATAGTACCCTATATAACCCATATCTTTTAGAGTTAATATTTTGTTTTATATTTGTTCATTTTTCTACATTCAATTCACCTCCAAGTGTTTCCCCATTTGTGAATATCTCCTCTCAATATGTTGAAACACAGTTAGGTACTCTCCATCAGTTCCATGTTCTTAAAGAAATCTTTCCCAGAGCCTTCTAACCTGCTCTAATCTGGCATGGTTCCCTCTGTGATTGCTGTACAACCATCATTTGTAAAGCTACTTTCGGGATCATAATGGAGATTTCTTTTGTCTCTACTATTTTATGGACATGTCTTTTGGTATGGGTCTATTTTCATTCATTATGTTGAACCTTGTCAATCTAGAAGCTCAAGTCCTTCAATTCTGTGACATTTACCTGAATTACTTTATTAATGATTTGCTCCTCTCCATTTTCTTTGTCCAATCTTTCCAGAGTTCTTACAAGTGGGTCACTGGATGTCCTAAACTGCTCCTCTAATTTTCTTCTCTTTTCTTGCCTCTTCTCTCCCTTTGTCTTTTTGTTCAAATTTCTGAGAGATATCAACTTTCTTTCTCATGCTCTGGACTTCTTTATGCTATTGTAGTTTCAATTTTCAAATACTCTTTTTTTTATTATGGATGTTTCCCTTTTGACTATTCTAATTTCATGAATATAGTTGTATTTCTTTATGCAGAAGATCTATTGATAGTTTTACATATCTGTCTTGAAATTTTCTTTCCCCTGTATAGTTTATTTCTTCCAAGTTATATTTTATCCATTAATTTTACTTTCTTTCATTTAAGATGACTCCTCAAATGTGTGGTGATCATGCTTGGAAGCTCTCCCCTTGTGGCTCAGCCGATAAAGAATCCACCTGCAATGTGGGAGACCTGGGTTCGATCCCTGGGTTGGAAAGTTCCCCTAGAGAAGGGAAAGGCTACCCACTCCAGTATCCTAGCCTGGAGAATTCCATGGTCTGTAGTCCATGGGGTCGCAAAGAGCTGGACACAACTGAGGGACTTTCACTTTCACATGCCTGGAATTTCTAGTGTGCATTGGTGGGGCTTCCAAACTGTGGTCGCCCTTGCAGGGTTATCTGGCTGATACCAATATCTTTAGGTCTTTTCTTGAGGGATGGATCAAACTCCCAAAGACTCTTTGAATCATCTGCTTAGATGGGATATGAAACATGGGAGCTGAATACAGAATAAAATCTGGGGGATCTTAACATTCAGTATGTAAACATTCATAAAATCCCCCTGGTTCCAAATATGTACCTCAATCCTCAAGTATATCTGGTTACCTCTAAGTGCAGAAATCTTTTGTTTTATCCTTTCCAGAAAATATATCTCCTATTTTCTGCTAGGGGTGGGAAAGATCAGCCAGTCAGATGCTTCTTTCTCAGTTGGCTTAAGATTCAGCTTTCTCTTATCTATTAAAATTTGTCTATTGACCTTTTGGAGCCCACATTTTTATTATTTCTGTCTCCTGTTGCTTTGTTGCTGCTGTTGCTTTTGTCTGATATAGGCTATTTTAGGAGGATGTAGACATTAAATTTATATATTTAATCTGCTATCTCCACTTGTATATTTTTCTACTATGTTATATTTTGTTTCTCAAACTCTCATCTCCAACATAATCTGCTCTAGATTTGGGTTACCTTGGATTATGCCTCTACAGCCATTGAGAAAGTGATCTTTAACAGAGTTATGAACCAGATAGATATTCAATGTGATATTCAATATCAGTGAAGACCTCATATCAGTGAAGATCCAATTGCCTTACATAATACAATAAGGAACAAAGATATAATCTTGATAAATAAAAACTTCATATACTTTCCTAAAAAGAACAGTTATTTCCTGAAAGCTTTTTCCAGTTCTATTTGTAAAACACTTAACTCAGAGCAGAATTCAAGTCCAAAACCGGAAAATATTTTCACTCTCATCTCATCTAATGTCTTTTCTTTTACAACCAAAAATCCTAAGTCATATAATGATGTTAAGACTTTGCCCTGGGACTTCCCTGGTGGTCTAGTGGTTAAGATTGCACTTCCACTGCACAGGGGTGTGGGTTTGATCCCTGGTCAGAGAACTAAGATTTCACAGGCCAAACAGTGTGGCCAATAAAAAAAAGAAAGCTATTGCCCAAATCACAGTGCTAACATATAAAAAGACAAAGTTTACTATATAAATCTGAACTGTTTGTTTCTGTCAGAGTAAGTGCTTAGTATTTGCTGAAAAATGAATTTCAAAACTTTCTAAATCAATAGCTGCTTTATGAATTACTCTTTTATAAAGATGCTCGGTATTTAGCTATAGTCTATTAGTAAATAAAATTATATTACCCCTATTAACTTTCAGTGTATGATTTATACCTTATATCTGAATCTGAAGCCTTCTGTCTCACTGCCAACTTTGTAATCTCTCCTTGAGACATGGTCTTATGAAGCTTTGCTTCTTCATCAACTGAAGAAAACCGCTGTGATGTCTGTAATAATTACATATGTAAAGACTTTAAAACCAAGTAATTATTATCACAGCACTGTAATTAAAACTCAGATTACAGAATTATTTGAGAATTACACCTATTAAACACATACAAAAATACATTCATATTACTCAGAGATTCATTAAAATAAATGAACCTACTAAAAATTCCATTAAGTTCAAACAGTAATCCAAAGTAAAGGGCACTTGGGTCAATAAAAATGCTAAATGGGAAATACCAACTCATGTTTTCTGACAATTTAGCAAACAATATCAAGTAGGGTGAATGGAAAAAAAAAGAATATCAAGTGGAAATGTAAGAAAAAAATCAAAACATCTAAAGATAGAGACAAAAGATACAGGACCTGATAAATCTAGATATGTAGGATAATTAATCAGTAGTTATCAACTTAAAGACATAGCCTAAACTTAAAAGAAAAAATTCTCAAGGTCTGCAAGTAAAAAGATCAAATAACTTATAAGGGCAAGAGATTTAGACTGGCAATAGACTTACCAACAATAACAAACAAAGTAAGACAATAATAAAACAGCATTTTCAAATAACTCAGAAACAGAAAATATGAATCAAGGGCTTTATATGTAGCCAAGATGTCCCTTCAAATATCAAGGCCATAGAAAGATCTCAGGGAATTCCATATTGATGGCCCTTTGAGTAATCTAAGGGAAGAGTGTCATCCAACCAAGAGATAAACAGGGAAACTTCTGCAAAATATTTGAAGTGATAATTTAATACATTTAATAGTAGATCTAAGACAAAAATAAAAGTGGGGACTCTGGTGAAAGAATTGTATACAAAATTACACATTCTGACAAAGTAGGAATAAAACCTTAAAAAAACAGGAGTAGAAGGGAATAGAGACTAGAATAATTCACCAATAATTTTGTCACAATAGGTAAGAATATTACTCATTTAAAAAATGACTAACTAGAGTATTATTGATTAAATTTTAAAATATTAAAGGCACTTTTTAAAGTTACATATAAAAGTAAACAATCAACAGAACAAGACCACAATGTTTGCTAAACATCAAAAGAAATTTTAAAAAATAAAAGAAAAAAATGAACACAACAAATTTAACATGATAATAACAATATTGCAAGTTGAGAATTAATCTCTCACTTTCATCAATAAACATGAATAGATTTAACTCACCTACTAAGGGAGATATTTTTTAATTTGGCTCACAAAGCAAGGCCCAACTATACCGTATAAAAAACACACCTCTAAACAAAAGGATCCAGACAGGCTAAAGTTAAAAGGACAAACAACAGTATTCTAGGCAAATGGAAATAATAAGAAAACGGAGGCTGAGATATTCCTAATGTAGAATTCAAGCAAAAAAACATGGAAGCTGACAAAGGACACTTTTTAATACTAAAAGGTACAATTCACAATGAGTAACAGGAATGATATTAACATTCATCTGACATAAGACAGATAAAAAATAATAAGGATATAGAAGACAAATAACATTATCAGTAAGGTAGAGATTAGGGATGTACACTGAAATTATACACTATGAATAGAGAATACACCTTATCAAACACACATTCAACAAGTAACAAGTGCTGGCAAGGATATGGATAGAAGAGAACCCTCGTTCACTATTAGTGGGAATGTAAATTGGTATGGCCACCATGGAAAACAGTGTGGAAGTTCTGCAGAAAATTAAAAATGGAATTATGATATGATCCAGAAATTCCACTTCTGGGTATTTATCCAAAGGAAAAAAACCACTAATATAAGATATATGCACTCCAATGTCCATTGCAGCATTATTTACGATAACCAAGTTATAGAAGTAGCAAAGAGCTCACCAATAGAAGACTGGATAAATAAGATGTGGAATATATATTAATATACACATATGTGTGTGGAATATTACTAAGCCATAAAAATGAATTCTTGTCATTTGAGCCAACATGTATGGATCTAGAGGGAATTTTACTAAGTGAAATAAGTCAAAGACAAAAAGTGCATGTTTTCACATGTGGATACTAAAAAACAAAAAACAAAATGAAAAAGGACTCAGACATACAAAGAACAAATAGGTGGTTGCCAGAAGGGAGTAGGGGGAAGGAGGGGTGGGCAGAAGAGGTGTAGATTTTGAGATTAAGAGGTACAAATCTCCAGTTCAATAATAAATAAGTCATGGGTATGTGTATAGGGCATAAGGAATATGGTCAGCAATATTATAATAACCTTGTATGGGGAATGATGACTCTAAACTTATTATGGTGATCATTTCAAAATGTAGGCAAGTGCTAAATCATTACATAGTATATCTGAAAGTAACATAATATTGGAATCATATATATTCCAATTTAAAAAATGTACATGGAACATTCATAAAAATTGATCATATTCTAAGTAACAAAGAAAATACCAATAAATTTGATCAAACAGAAGCATTATAGTCTTTCATCAGAATACAATAAAACTAGAAACCAACAAAGATTTAAAAACAAACATTTCTCCAAAGAAGACATACACATGGCTAACAAACACATGAAAAAATGCTCAACATCCCTCATCATCAGAGAGATGCAAATCAAAACCACAATGAGATACCATTTCACACCTGTCAGAATGGCTGCTATCCAAAAGTCTACATGCAATAAATGCTGGAGAGGATGTGGAGAGAAAGGAACCCCTTACACTGTTGGTGGGAATGCAAACTAGTACAGCCACTATGGAGAACAGTGTGGAGATTCCTCAAAAAACTGGAAATAGAACTGCCATATGATCCAGCAATCGTACTCCTGGGCATACACACCGAGGAAACCAGAATTGAAAGAGACACATGTACTCCAATGTTCATTGCAGCACTGTTTATAATAGCCAGGACATGGAAGCAACCTAGATGTCCATCTGCAGACGAATGGATAAGAAAGCTTTGGTACATATACACAATGGAGTATTATTCAGCCATTAAAAAGAATACATTTGAATCAGTTCTAATGAGGTGGATGAAACTGGATCCTATTATACAGAGTGAAGTAAGCCAGAAAGAAAAACACCAATACAGCATACTAACGCATATATATGGAATTTAGAAAGATGCAAATGATAACCCTGTATATGAGACAGCAAAAGAGACACAGATGTATAGATCAGTCTTTGGGACTCTGTGGGAGAGGGTGAGGGTGGGATGATTTGGGAGAATGTCATTGAAACACGTATATTGTCATATGTGAAATGAATCACTAGTTCAGGGTCAATGCATGTTATAGGATGCTCGGGGCTGGCATGCGGGGATGACCCAGAGGGAGGATAAAGGGAGGAGGGAGGTGGGAGGGGGGTTCAGGAGGGGGAACTTATGTAAACCCGGGGCAAATTCATGTCAATGTATGGCAAAACCAACCAATATAGTATCATAAAATAATTTGCCTCCAATAAAAAATAAATTAATAAAAAAATAAAATAAAATAAAAACAAAAAGGCTCTTCATCTGAAAACTAAAAAAATTTTTATTAAATAAGTTTCAGGTAAAAGAAGAAATATAAACTAAAATTACAGATTTTCTTAAAAATAATAAATCCTTTACACATTAAAATAAATGAGATACATCTGAAGTGTGATCAGAGAATTCATAGCCTTAAAAACTTAATCAATAAAAATGAATTAAATTACTCACTCAAAGACTAGAAAAATAAGAAAGTAAATCAAAATAAAATATAATAAATAATAAACATAAGGTAAAAACAGAAATCAGTGGAGAATGAAAAAAAAAGGGAATATGATAAATAAAACCAGATCCTGTTATTCTGGAAAAAATTAACAAAATAGACAAATAACTAGGTAAAGAAAAAAAATCTATGAAATAAGAACTGACAAAAGGGAAATAACCACTGAAACAGAACTTTTTTAAATCATGAGACTACTTCATAGACCTCTATGCAAGTAAATCTGAACGATGAATGGAAAAAACTAGTTGCCAAAATTGACCTTATTAGACAGAAAGCTTTAAAGGCTAATTCTCCTAGAAGAAATAGAGGAACTTATGCTACAAAAAAGTACCAAGCCCAAACAGTTCCATAGGAAAATTCTACGAAATCAAACAGCAGAAAGTGGCAATGCTATGACTTGTCCTCTGGCTTTTTGGGGGGAATAAAATACATATATAAATACTAAGTGTAGGGAGTTCGCTGGTGGCCTAGTGGTTAGGATCTCACTGCATGGCCAGGGGTTCAAGTTCTGTTCAGGGAACTGAGATCCTGTATGCTGAGAGGTACAGCCAAAGGGGGTTAAAAAAAAAAATAATGAAAATCTGAATAACAAAATTGAAAATCAGAGCCTGGTTTTCAGAGTCAGACTTGAAGAAATTAAACAAAATAAAATAGAAAACAGTACGCTAAAAAATAAGTAAATACTAAGTGTATGCAATAAGCTGCTGTCCTGGGGCCACCAATCTAAACTTTTTATGCCATAAACTGTTCAATTCACCAGTTTTCCAACTTGCAACACTCACCTCAAAATCAATAGCCTAGGTCCTAAATTATTATAAATATCCTTTGATGACTTCCCCTTTCTGAAAAATTACTAAGACCTAGTCGAGGTGGCTTTCCCCTTACTGTAAAATAAGCTAACAGACTTAGCCGTGTTTGATCAATGGATTTTTTTCTGGCAGTTTTCTGTGGAGTAAAGAGAAGGAAAATTCAACACAGATAAGAAGTGAAGAGTATCTCAGAGAAATACAAACAAACAGAAAGGTAAGAAGTACAGTAATTCTTCTGCATTGAAGAAAGAAAATGAAAACTCAGTTTTATCATACAGGAGATAAAGACAACAAATTCTGGAGAACTGTTTGGGAGTCAGACCGATGGAGATGACTGCTTTAAGTGTAGGGAATGGCAGAAGAAACTATACAGAGAAAACTCTGTTACCTCTATCAATCCTACAAATAAGGGGTAGAAATGATTTTATTAACTCACCATCCACAAGATTCAGAGACTAAATAAAAAGCTATATGAAAGCTATCTTTATTAAAAGTAGGAAAAAAAAAAACAAGGTCATAAAGATAGAAACTACTACTCTCACTTCCACTCCTTCACTGCAGGTAACAACTTATTACCGATTTGTCAACTCCAGAGGTAATGCTTATCAGATCCCCTTGAAGGAATTCATATCTAACTCTTTACCTCATTAGGATCAGTTATTTCACAATGGAAAGGTCAGTTGATGGCTTCCTTGAGAAATGACACACTTCTTAGCAAATGTCAGAGTTACTAAGTCACTTTGTCCAGAAAAAAAGAAAACTATCCAGCTTTTAAAAAAATCATGTGCCCAGAAAATCAAGACCATTTACAACCCTGAAGATACTCAGAATTTGATAATTCAGTAGATTCCAGTTAGAAAAAATTAGTCTTCATTTTCACAGGATCAGGTAACATTAGAACATGGCATATTTTCAGATAAACAGAAACATACTTTAAAACTGTCCCTACCCGTCCCACCCCCAACCCCGATAAGTATCTGTCAGCATAGGCTAGAGAAAGCAAAGCTTCTTCATGCAAGTGTCCACCAGAAACAACCACCACAACCTATTCCTAAAATAGCTAGTGATGAAACAGAAGGACAGTGAGAAAGCTGGAGCGGTGACTAACACACTGTGCAGGAGGGTGCTCTACAACTACTGGCATGCAGTGACCGTCAAGCAGGTGAACAGAATCACAGGCAAAGACTGCCAGATAGAACCCTTAAAGGGGCTGAATGCTCCAAGCAGAAAGCCCAGCTTCTTGGTTCATCTCAGTAAGAGTTCTCAGAAAGAATTCTACCATCAAAAGGACTAAGGTTTGTATCAAAGGAAACTCTCAGGAACAAAAGAGCAATTACAAATGCTAAATTCTTCGACAAATAAAAACTGGAGAATAATTTAAGTATGTTCCCTGTTTATACTAGAAATATATAGTAGTGTTTTTTCATAAAATTAATTTTCTTCATTACATAATTTCATCTTCAACCAACTAAGCATATGATAGAATACGTTTCAATAATTATAACTCAAAAATAGGGCTATCTCCAAAGTGGAGTTATTTAATTCTACACTGAAGAGAAGTCTTTGGTTCTAAGTAGATATATTAATGAACGTACAGGCTGAGCAACTTTTACCATTTGGTTCAGGGTAATGATTCATTAGTCTAATTAGATAACTGGCTGTGCATTTTTCTATTTTTGTTGGTGATTTTATTTTTTCTTCCTTAGAATATCCATATTATCATTTAAAAACTGGATCTATCTCCAACAAAAGATAAAGACAATGAGAATATTCTGGAACTTAACGATAATTTTAATTAACTAGGTCTTTGGCACAAACAGCCTGAAAGTTAAAAAAAAAAAGTGAAAAGTGTTAGTCGCTCAGTTGTATCTGACTCTTTGCGACCCCATGAGCCCGCCAGGCTCCTCTGTCCATAGAACTCTCCAGGCAAGAATACTGGAGCGGGTAGACATTCTTTTATCCAGGGGGTCTTCCCACCCCAGGGAACAAACCTGTGTCTCCCACACTGCAGGCAGATTCTTTATCATTTAAAACCATTCTTTGAATATTGATAAAATATTTAATGAGTCAAAAGAAGACCATCCTAAAATGTTCCTCCCATAATGAACAGATACTATAGAAGAACATTAGAGACTAAACTTAATTAAGGATATGCATGGAAATAAAATGCATATCACTCTACTTCCTCAGTGATAACATTTAGTACATAATAGGCATACAGGGTACTCCTATTGTATTTTCCAGGCCAATTCCAAAATCAAACACTTTATATCCATAAATACACTCAAACTTATCAAACTATATGTACCTAATTTGGGCTGAGATATGATAATAAAGCTATTTCATTTATGCAGCTTTATTTAAACATAATGTTAATGTTATACTTTGTGATTAATACAAATTCACATTATCTACAGCCTTTTAGTTGGCTGGTTGGTCCAGGAAGATATTTTTGGCATTTCTCATTAAATTTTTTAAAAATTCATGTTTATTTTTTATTACTAAAAAATGCAGAGGGGAAGCAGGTTTAAATGCAAAAAAAAAAAAAAAGAGAGAGAGAGAGAAAATGAGAGAATACTATTTCAGTTAAAAGCTACTGGATTATTTAACATATACTCTAGTCACTAGACCACAGAGAGATCAGGAAACTATGGCTAGCAGGTCAAATAAAGCCCATTGCCTGTTTTTGTAAACAGTTTTATTGGAACACAGCCATGTACCTTTGTTCACTTACTGCCTACGGTGGTTTCCACTCTACAATAGCAGAGTTAACTAGTTCCAACAGAGACTGTATGACCTATAGAGTCTGAAATATATAATATCTGACCCTTTACAAAACAAGTTTAAGGCTCCTGTTCTAGAAACTTTTAAGATAGAACACAGAAAACTCCTACATTAGTGCTAAATTAAATAATTTTAATATTTTTTGCCTAATTTATGATTTAACTGACATATACTGCTAAAGTGCCCTTAATCCAAGTCCTGTTAAATTAAGGTTTAGCTTTAGTTGCTGTGTTCACTGAGGTTTCCCACGTACAAACCATTATATGGAGAAGAAGCTGTGAAGGTTAGCTTTAGATTAGCAAAGACTATTTCCATGAGATTTGCTTGTTGCCTATGTTTCTTATATTGCTGTAAAATTACCATTTCGGAGTCACTGTGAGAGGCCTGACCCAGGCTGGGTGCAGGCCCTAGCTCAGAGTGAGAAGCTTGGTCAAGGGAGAGAAGGGGCTCAATAATGTCATCGTAATCATCTTCCTCTGTATCCCCCTCCCCATCGGCAAAAGTACCTCTAGTCAAGAAATCGGAGCGCGTCCGCGCCATTCGAGCTTTCTTTTTATGGGCCGGTCTGGCAACCTGCTTGACCAAATGATAAAACAAATAACACAACAATGTTTTGTTTTGGTTTTTTGGGAGATGATGCCAATGAAAGACATCAGAGAGCTCATGAATTTCTTGAAACATCCCCTCCCGCCCCATGCCTTTTCCACTAGAAGTGACAGCCATAACCAAAAGCAATCCATATTCATTACTCTGGACAAAGAATAAGAATGGAAGCTAAATCCACAATGTTCTTCTCCGTAGCCAAGGAAGTCATTTTTCACTGCCATAATAAGTCACCAAAGTCACCTGCATAAATTGCCTTCTTTTCTTTTAGAATTCCTTTTTTGTAAATATAATCTGGATTTGTAGGCACCCTTCCCTGCCTGAAGTATTCCTCTCTGAGTATAACAGACTTAACTCATGGCTTCTTTTTCTATAAACACTTGGGAGTAATGAGTAGATGAAGTGTTCTAACTTCAAGAACAGTAATTTCCAAAACAGTGTGCACCTATTTTGCATAGAAGATAAATAAAACAAAATTCAACAGTTACCTCTCCTTGGCCCGGCCCAGTTAACTTCACAGGTTTCCAAGTTGGTTCATCTTGTTTCTGGAGTTGAGGATTTCCACTGTTCAAGGCTTCCGTGGTGACACTTAGGATGAAACAACAGGATTATATTTCAATTCCTAGCAGATAACTCATGGCAGCAGTCTTAAAAGGATACCATGAAATATAGTCTAACAAGCCAGGTCAAAGAAATGGATTTGATGATGAGAAAGGGAAAATACTAAGTCCACAAATATTAAGAATTAGTCTTAGAAGGGGTTTTTATACGCTCATCATTATAAAACACCTGATAAGTAGCTACTGAGTGATAGGATCTCATCACTTTGCTTTACAAGTGTTCTTTCTGAAATCTCTCTGGTTTTTATCTACTGGCTTAGTTTTAAAACTTGAGGTTGTACAGAATAAAATCAACACTGACAGAGTAAGAAATTGTTATCAAACTAAAAGAAATATGCTCCAAACCATAAAGACGGTATAGTGTTAGTTTATGAGAATTTAATTTTTGCTTGAATAACCACATGACATGACTGCTTTATCATAAAATTCTCTGCAGAAATGAATGTTTGTGTCTGATGAAAATATGAAGAGAACCTATACTTTTCCTATACTTTTATGAACCCAATTAACTATATTAACTCAGGACCATGAATCTTAAAATTTATCAGTAACATACTGTTCATCTCTTCTTAGCAAGACTGTAAACTCACTGAAAATCATATTTTACCTTCTAGCATACTGCTGAGTTTAAAGTAGACATTAACTTACAATATCATTTGGCAGACTAATTGCCCTTGCATTCAAAATCTTCCATGAAGGCCTAGGTTATCTTGCCCAATAATCCCTAAACACACCTTTCTTACAGCTAAAATCTTCTTAGATACCCCCTTTTCTGACCAGTATAAAATCAAGTCCAGCAATCCTGCTGCTGCTAAGTAGCTTCAGTCGTGTCCGACTCTGTGCGACCCCATAGATGGCAGCCCGCCAGGCTCCCCCGTCCCTGGGATTCTCCAGGCAAGAACACTGGAGTGGGTTGCCATTTCCTTCTCCAATGTGTGAAAGTGAAAAGTGAAAGTAAAGTCGCTCAGTCGTGTCTGACTAGTAGTGACCCCATGGACTGCAGCCCACCAGGCTCCGCTGTCCATGCGACTTTCTAGGCAAGAGTACTGGAGTGGCTTGCCATTGCCTTCTCCGTTCAACAATCCTAGGTTGTCCTAAAAGATTCACTTTTGATTATTCAAATCTCTCTTGCCACAGCTGAGTCATTTATCTTTGATTTGTTCTCCAAAAGAGGGACAATTATCAGCACCTTTGATAGCACCTGGCTACTCTGATTAACTTTTAAACTCATAGCATTTTCTGTAAGTTTCTCCATGATTTCTTTTTTGTTCCCCCTTACTAACCAGAGGAAGACTACGATGCACTTACCACCCTATGGCGTAGAAAGAACATTAATCTCATGCTACTTCCTAATCAGGACACCCAATGCTGATTTCTAATCAGGAAACTCAAATTCTGGGCTCAGCTATTTCTAACTAAGTGACCTTATCCAGGTCATTTCATGTCCACAGGCACCAGTGACCTCACCTATAACATGTGGTAACTGAACAGAAAACTTAGAAACACTAACATTTACAACTCTATAAAATGCTAATATTTCTAGTTTTACTTACAGAATAAGAGAAGATGTGAAGTATGGATTTTCCTTAAGCTTTCATGCAAACAATCTAATACATAATCATTTTGAAGATAAATAGTTGTTAATAAGGTAAACTAGGTCAAGTAGCTATTAAGACTGTATCTTGGCAAAATGATAAAAGGAGTAATTCACAAGGATGATTAATGTTTTTGAAATCCGCCCTTTGAGAAATCTGTATGCAGGTCAGGAAGTAACAGTTAGAACTGGACATGGAATAATAGACTGGTTCCAAATAGGGAAAGGAGTACATCAAGCCTGTATATCGTCTCCCTGCTTATTTAACTTTTATGCAGAGTACATCATGAGAAATGCTGGGCTGGATGAAGCACAAGCTGGAATCAAGACTGCCAGGAGAAATATCAATAACCTCAGATATGCAGATGATACCACCTTTACGGCAGAAAGTGAAGAAAACTAAAGAGCCTCTTGATGAAAGTGAAAGAGGAGAGTGAAAAAGTTGGCTTAAAACTCAACATTCAGAAAACTAAGACCATGGCATCCGGTCCCATCACTTCATGGCAAATAGATGGGGAAATAGTGGAAACAGTGACAGACTTTATTATTTTGGGCTCCAAAATCATTGCAGATGGTGACTGCAGTCATGAAATTAAAAGACACTTGCTCCTTGGAAGAAAAGTTACAACCAATCTAGACAGCATATTAAAAAGCAGAAACATTACTTTGACAACAAAGATCCAGCCAGTCAAGGCTATGGTTTTTCTAGTAATCATGTATGTATGTGAGAGTTGGACTATAAAGAAAGTTGAGCACCAAAGAATTGATGCTTTTGACTCTTGAGAGTCCCTTGGACTGCAAGGAGATCCAACCAGTACATCCTAAAGGAAATCAGTCCTCAATATTCACTGGAAGGACTAATGCTGAAGCTGAAAACTTCGGCCACCTGATGCAAAGAACTGACTAATTTGAAGACTCTGATGCTGAGAAAGACTGAAGGCAGGAGGAGAAGGGGGCGACAGAGGACGAGATGGTTGGGTGGCATCATAGACTCAATGGACGTGAGTTTGAGTAAACTCCAGGAGTTGGTGATGGACAGGGAGGCCTGGCATGCTGCAGTCGATGGGGTCACAAAGAGTCAGACACGACTGAGTGACTGAACTGAAGTCTTCTATAAAACAGATTCATGGATCTAACAACTATACACACACATACACACATCCCTCTCATAACTAAGATTAATCAGAAAGGCAGAAAAAATATGTTCTTAACATTTTCTGATAGGCTTTAATGCTACAGTCTTTGAACTGCTGGACAATCTACAGGTTAATGGGCAGGACTAGGATCTCAAGCTGTCATGTAGTCCAACTGCATTTTATAATATGATATAAAAATTCTTAGTGGAAAAATAAAATATCAATGATCTCTTGCCCATATTTACAAATGTTTTCTATAAAATCTGTATGCGGTTTTTTAAAGACTGAAAGATTTAAAAGCTCAGGATTTGATGAGAAAGTTATTTTCACAGTTAATATGAAATTTAACTTTTTTAGCCAGAAGATATATAGCTCTCCTTTCATTTAAACAGTGATATTCTTCCACAAGAACTGAAAGAATCTGCTGTGTAACTAGGCTTAATACAAATATTTTAAATTTTATCAAATTTGTTTTATGTACCACTTAAATGCTTTCTCACAGCTACCACTTTACAACTTAAAAGTATAAGGAACTTCCACTTATAGAAGGTATCTAAGGTAGTCACAGGGAATTCTCCAGCTATCCAGTGGTCAAGACTCTGAGCTTTCACTGCTGAGGGCCTAGGTTCAATCCCTGGTCGCAGTGCAGCCAAAAATAAAAATAAAATAAAGTAGTCATTCTTATAAACAGAAGGTAGAATGGTGGTTGCCAGGGGCTGGGGATAAAGGGAAAAGAGAGTTGCTTTCAAGGGTAACTGAACTTGTTTTGCAAGATAGAGTTCTAGATTTGTTGCATAACAATGTGCATATGGTTAACACTACTGAACTGTACAGTTTAAAATGGTTAAGATGGTAAATATTATGTGGCTTTTATCCACCCCCCTCAAAAAAGTACAAAGATCTTAATGAAGACCATAAATAGGCCAACAGCTATCACAAATCCCATTAACTTTAAAACCCGATACAAATAAGCTTGGACTGCTACACCTAATAACTGTGGGGCAACCAGCATTTGCTGAATGTCTACTGCATTTCCAGCCACTTTATGGCTCTCCACAAATGCCTTTTCCCTTAACAGGGGGGAACTAAAAACCCTGCTGCCTGTGCTTAGTCAAAGACTCCCAGGGTATGCTGCTGCTGCTAAGTCACTTCAGTCGTGTCCGACTCTGTGCGACCCCATGGACGGCAGCCCACCAGGCTCCGCCATCCCTGGGATTCTCCAGGCAAGAACACTGGAGTGGGTTGCCATTTCCTTCTCCAACGTGTGAAAGTGAAAAGTGAAAGTGAAGTTGCTCAGTCTTGTCCGACTAGTAGCGACCCCATGGACTGTAGCCCACCAGGCTCCTCTGTCCATGGGATTTTCTAGGCAAGAGTACTGGAGTGGCTTGCCATTGCCTTCTCCGATCCCAGGGTATAATTATATCCAATTTTCAGGTGGCTGGTATAGTCAACAATCAGGAAATTTTTTTACACACAGAAAATGGCTAATTTGAGTAGCACCCATACAAATAACTGAGGTAGACCAAGGCACCTTAATGAAAATTTCCAAAAAGCTTCTCATTTTTACATAAAAATAAACACTTCACTTACAGGGAACTACTCATATTTTCCTTTGGTGTGAAAAAAATGGCCTTAGTAGCTCCATCTCTGAAAGGGTCGTCAGATTTGTGGCTACAAGGCTGAGCCGGCCTAAGGTGTTCTCTCTTTGAAATGCGACTATGAGAGTGTTTACAGGCAACATTCAGTTGGGTGGACATTCTGTCTGTCTTGGATAATTCCTTGACAGTATGAGATTGGCCTGGGCCTCCTTTTCTTTCGAAGAACAGAGTAACAGGTCGGTCCTTCAAGGGTAAGTGAGCAAAGGGACTGTCTTTTGGGGCAAGAACAGAATCTTTTGTAGTTACTGACGGAGTCCCAACCATACTGGGTTCTTCTTCATCCTTATTTGGGGTTTTCAGGATGAGTAGAGAGGATGGTCTCTCTATTCTCTGCTTTGACTGATGGAAAGATGGTACCAGAAAACTCTCCCCAGTTCTTGGCTTTTCAATTGTCTTGAAGGCTTTACGCTCCTTTTCTAAAATATCTTTTTGTCGGCGAATCTGTTTCATCATCTCTTTTTCATTCTGCTGCTGCAATTGCTTTTGCCTTTCTTCCTTTTCAGTGTTCAACTTTTCTAACTTCTTCAGCACAGTATTTGAAGAATCTGTATTCAAAGAAGCAACAACCTGATTTTCTCCTGGGAGGTGGTACTTTCCGGCTTCCCTGTTGATATCCATGGTAAGAGATGGAAGCGTTTCTTCACTTTCTGAAAGTTTGCTTCTCTGGACACTTGTGTCTAGTTGGGAGCTCATTTTCAGTGGGTCTTGATGGGGTATATAAAAAAATGTAGGCAAACTATTTGAAACAAAGGGGTCTCTCAGTTGTGGTTTACAGGTAATAGATTTAGAATTGCAAACCAGTTTTTCCTTCATAGCCCCATTCTTTAAATGCACTGAGTCAGAGGGTGGCCCCCTTTGAGTCAATGTATAGTTAGTCTCACTTGTGGCACTGAGAGAATAGTCCTGTGGATCAAAATCTGGACTGCGAGATGCCTCAGGTGGTACAAATTGCAAGTCTCTTTCATCTAGAATTATGGGCTCTGGTTTGCTCTTTTGGCTCTCCTCACAGCTCAGAAGTTCCAAGCTTCCTTGCGAGCTTTCACTATCAGGTGTACCCTGTAAAGACTGAAGGCCCTCGGGCATCAGTTCCGTAGACCATCTACGCTCTTCTGAAGGAGACACACCACCAAGAGAGCGGACTTTCAGCAATTCTAAGCTAAATATAGCTTGCTCTAGTTCTCTCATTCTCCGACTTTCTCTTTTGGCCCGACTCACTTTTTTCTGGTGGAGATCTTCCAAGGACTTGGGTCTCTCTCTTACAATCACATTTTCCTGCAAGTCCACACCACTCTGACTTCTGGCTCTCTCCTGTCGCTTGTTTGGGGACTCATTCAAGCAGTCCATTGAACTTTCATGACTAATTCGATTACTCTCTATCACAGATTTACATTCCTCTATGGCTTTTACTCTGCTGTCAAATGAACAATCCTCCCATTTTGAAGGGTCTGAACCATGAATTTCCAGAGTCCCATATGGCTTGATACTCGCCAATCCAAGTTCTAGTTTTGCTTCTTTTACTCTTTGTTCTTTTAGAGATTTAAATCTATATCAAAACAGAAAAAAAAAAAATGGTTAGAGATATCTCTTGGTTACCAATGGAGATAATAAGTTTATTCAGAATTTTTTAAAAAGTGAAAAGTCTCAAAAAACCTTTTTATAATATTAGGTGTTTCTTTAACATGGATACATATTTCATAATTCTGTTTCTATGAGTGAGAAGATGTTTTATTAATTATATTATTCCTAATTGGGCACTCTGTTAACTCAGAAGCAAAGCTCTCATTTTAATAACGTCTTAAGATAAACTTTAAAAATGAAATTGAAGTTTCTGAAAGTAAAAACAGTTGGAATGTTGCCAATTTTTAAGGATTCAACCCAATGTAAAGTTAATTCTTAGCAGTTATAACCATAGACTGTGTAGGTTTTTGATCCAATTTAATTCAATATTATAAACCACACAATGTGGTTTAAAACTGCTGGGGGGATCACAGTCTAGAAGAGAAGACAAACTGTACACAACCAGTTCTAATTCAAGTTAGGCAAATGTTAGAGCAGACATATAAGCAAAGTACTTGAGAAAAGAGTTAATTATTATAGCAACGAAGATTACCTTTGTCTTGCTCTGAATCCTCTACACAGTGACTGCAAAAGGATAATTTTGTTCCTTTGCTCTTGATACCTCTTACTTTCCCTGTAGCCTTTCCATCTTGCCTGTATACAGACAGCAGCCAAATGCCTCTGGCGACAGTGCTCCCTCCACCTCTGCTGGATGACAATGGCGGCAGTCCGCAGCTCCAAATACCGCTGCCTCTGTAAGTGAGCACGCCAGGAGGCTTGCAGAAGAGTGGCTGCACTTGCTGTAAGTAAAGCATCTTTCTGCACAGCTCCATCTCTGACTTGCTTCTGATGTACGTAATTCCTCCAGAATTGCTGTGGGGAAGACAAAATAATAAAACTGGTATCATATAACACATTTTCACAGAAAAAAGAAATCTCTTATGTCATAACTAGAGATTAAGTAGCTAAACAGCTAAATTGTGGGTGGTTAAACTCATGCGACGAGTTGACTCACTGGAAAAGAGTCTGATGCTAGGAGGGACTGGGGGTAGGAGGAGACGGGGACGACAGAGAATGAGATGGCTGGATGGCATCACCGACTCGATGGACATGAGTCTGAGTGAACTCCGGGAGTTGGTGATGGATAGGGAGGCCTGGCGTGCTGTGATTCATGGGGTCGCAAAGAGTCGGACACGACTGAGCAACTGAACTGAACTGAACTGAAAGTAAAAAAATGTTTTCCAGATATGCTTAGTGAAAATAACAATTTTAGATAATATAACTTTGATGAAGTTAATTGTACAACTTAAAATAATTTTATGTTTTTGATGATTTCATGCCCTACAAATTAATTTTAATAAATTACATTATAGTCTCGCCTACAATTTGCCAGTACTAATGGGTCAATGTGTATACATTTCAAAGATTAAGATATTAAAGACTTTCTTGCACAAACAGAAAAAGTTTTATGGAAGACAGCTGTCAATGAGGGAGAAAATAAAAAGATAAATGTAAAATATGAATTTGAATAATTATAACAACAATATATGTATCATTCTCAAATATCACTAAGAAAACTAAAAATAACTTTGTCAACAGAAATTAAGGCACATAACTCCTTTGCTCCTAATTATACAAGACATTATAACTATAAATTCAATTTAATTTCAACTATACATTAATATATTTACTAATGGTCTATTATTGTATTGCCAGGTAAATCTGTTGGTTGCTATGAACATTTAAGAAATGAGGAGAAAAAAAAAAAGAAATAAGTAGGACACATTCTCATCTCTGAAGAAATTTACATTCTTATTTAAATGCTTCACAATAAAACACTTCTAGTTACTAAAACACATGCTAAATAAACTGGCCAATCTCATGCAAAGAATCCTTTACTTCCCACCTGGATGACAATAGATGCCTGTCTCAGATGGAGGAAATGCTGCCTACATAGCAAGACCCTGAACCATCGCTGCAGCAATATGATTCTGCGGAGCACCTCTTGGTGAAGCAAATCCTGTAAGTGTTGTCGTTCCTGCTCCTTTAGGAACACCTATCAGAAGGGAAAAAGATGAAGAATACAGCTTAAGAAGAAACGAGAAATTTTATTTACTTCATCGTCATTCCTGTGATGATTCCCATGGTAAGCTTTCTTAGAGAAGAACGGGTACAGCAGCAGACATGTACAAGTAGTCCTGATATTTCTATGATTTAGCCAAAGCAGTCATTCTCAAATTGGAAAGGACGTATTAGAATGTAGAAGGGGAACTGGAAAGGTGAGCATAGGTACAAAAATCCCAGTGCCAGAGATTGTGATATATTATTCCCTGGGGAACTTTACTGCTGTCAGGAGCCAATGATTATAATAGTGATAAATAACAACGATCTTTTAAAATCCAGTATGCATCAAAGGCTTCTTTGCTGCCCAAAGATATTCATCAGTTTTTTTATTCACTTTTTCATTCAATTATAAATCATTAGGAATTTAGGGGGATACAAAGATAAATTAGACACAATCCATCTGGAAACAGGATTTGCACCTCAACTTTAAGAGCTGCTGCTGCTGCTAAGTCACTTCAGTCGTGTCCGACTCTGTGTGACCCCACAGACGGAAGCCCACCAGGCTCCCCCGTTCCTGGGATTCTCCAGGCAAGAACACTGGAGTGGGTTGCCATTTCCTTCTCCAATGTGTGAAAGTGAAAAGTGAAAGTGAAGTCGCTCAGTCGTGTCCGACCCTTAGCGACCCCACGGACTGCAGCCTACCAGGCTCCTCCATCCATGGGATTTTCTAGGCAAGAGTACTGGAGTGGCTTGCCATTGCCTTCTCCGAACTTTAAGAGCAGATAGATATTAAAAACTGTATATATTTAAGATGTACAATGTGATGTCTTGATGCACGTATAAACACTGTGAAATGATTATCACAATCAAACTAAAAAACATGTCCACCATCTCCCATTTTTGTCAAAAATTTTAAAAAGATTTTTAAAAAGCACAGATAGGTATCAGAAACCCATAGAGTGAAACAGTAAACTATCAAGGGCAAAAGACAGAGGACCCTACCTGAGCAAAACAAGGAGATGGAAATAAGAATAAATGTACATACTGGAGACCATGGAACAATTAAAGAGTATGAAGTCACAATATGGTGGTTCTTGAAAAAGAGAAAGATGTCTATCAGGAGGTTATTGGGTGATTATTACTGGGCAAGAAACTCATAAAGAAAGAAGTAAATGAAGATGATGATTTTGATACTAAGGGCAGAGTGAGTTACATGCAGTAACAGACTGATATGAGATGATGGATCTGTTTCCTATAAGAGAAATATGTGAGTGCTCAGAAACAGAGCTAAAATGGAAACAGGAGGAATGCAGGGAAAGGCAGAGATGTGAGAATCATTTGTAAGGAAAAACAATGGAAACAACTTTTCTGTAAAAAGGTTAAAGTGAAGGGTAAGCCATATATGATAATGGCTTCTAGCCTAGAAACTACAAGAAAGGTGACAGAGAAAAAGAGCAGTTGGTTAGTTAAAGACAGTAAGGGAATCTGGCTAACGTCACTTTGGGCAAACTGAGTTGAAAATTACAGTAGAATACCTAGAAAGAGATGCTTTCCAAGCAGTTAAAATTATAGGCAGCACTAGAGCATTGGTCATAAGCTCTTTAATACTGTCCATCTCATTAACTAAAAATCTTGGTCTAATCAATTTCCTTATAATATCTTGTACATTATCTTTCTTATCAACATTCTCCTAGGCAAAGACTTTTTTTAAGAAAGAACATAAAGTATAACTTTAATAATATTTTGTATCAGATAATTATTTTTTCTTTTTTAATTTACTTTTAATTGGAGGATAACTGCTTTACAACATTGTGTTGGTTTCAGCCATATATCAACATGAATCAGCCACAGGTACCATATGTCCCCTCCTTCTTAAACCTCCCTCCCACCTTCCACCCTATCCCACCTCTCTAGGTTGTCACAGAGCACCAGATTTGAGCTCCCTGTGTCATACAGCAAATTTCTATTGGCTATCTAATTTTAGATTAATTGGAAATTTTAATCTATATTATTTTAATTTTAATTTTACATTAATATGATAACGTACGTGTTTCAATGCTACTCTCTCAATTTGTGCCACTCTCTCCTTCCCCCACTGTGTCCACAAGTCTGTTCTCTATGTTTGTGTCTCCACTGCTGCCTACAAAAACATACTCAACTTGGATAAGGGCTGTATATATTATATTTACCATGGATTTTCCAACTTGATAATTATCTGGATTAAGATTTATTTTCCTGAAGAAATCCTGAATGTTAAATTTGGATGGAATAATATTTCGGGGAAGAAGTACATGGAAATGGCTCACAAAATCCTGAAAAATGAAAAGAAAATACTGTAAAATCACAAGAGAATTATATGTAAACAAGATCCCAAACAAGTTAATTGTCCTTTTATTGATTTCTGTCTCATTATTTTAAACAGGGTAAAACCAAGAAATTACTTGTTAATTTAAAATATCAGAAGAGGTTAATTAATTAGTAAAATAGGGGGTAGAGATTTCTACATATTTTGTTATCAAAGTGGAAGAAAAGGACAGAAACAAATTCTCCCTTTGAAAAAGCTATACTAAAGACCAAAGAAAAAGTTACTTAATAAGCTTCTGAAATTTTTAGCAGAAAAATAAGGAAAGGTGGCAGCCATTTCAGGTTATAACTGGAAACAAAGCTTTCCCTCAACAGTAAAGACGTGCTCAGCTTCTGAAAAGCTTCAAAATAATTTCTATACCCATAGCAGCAGCAGCTCATGAGAACAGCTGAAAGCCTTGTTGGCAGCATACTATGAAAGAAAATTCTGCTGAGAAAACTTTCAGTTCAGTTCAGTCGCTCAGTCGAGTCCGACTCTTTGCAACCCCTTGAGTCACAGCACGCCAGGCCTCCCTGTCCATCACTAATTCCCAGAGTTCACTCAAAATCAAAAGGGATCTTTTCTTTTGAACTAGATTGCTCTGATTATAGTACTTCAGTTACTGGGGTAATCACTGTGAAGAACTGCCATGTAATGATAAACTTTTATAAGCAAACATTCAGATCAAAAGAGAATAGCCAAGAAGTGGAATCTATTACAACACAAGCTTAATGATATTGCTGTCAGTCAATGGAAATAAGTATTCTCTATCCCTCTTCAATTCTGTATATGAAAGATAGAATGGGGAGGAGAATTAAGAGAAATAAACAAGTGAGTCCCAAATGAAAAATGAGCAACAGGACTAATTTACTTGAAGTACATATATATTTAAATATCACTTTAAAAGCATAACCTGGAAAGAATATTTGCAGCTGTATCCTGATTGGCGAATTCGAACTGTCTCCAGCATCCCAGTGTACCGAAGCTGTCTAAGCACCAAGGCGTCATTGAACCTTAACGGTAACTAAAACAAAGCAAACAGAAAAAGGGTTAACCCAGAAGAACAGATCTCCAAATTTATGTTTGTTTTGTAAGTATAGTTAAATTCTGAATATCTAGGAACTGACTGGAGGTTGTCTGGTTAAGATACAGCAGAGGCAATGAGACAATCTTACCTCCACAACTGGTAGCTTCAGAAAAGTTGACTGCCTGACTAAAGGGAAAAAAGAGACACCAAGCTTCCAGGCTTCACTACTTGCAGAAGAAAAGCAGCCTCAAAACTCAAAAGGAAATGTTGCTGCCCACAGGGCAGAGTTTAGTCACTATAAAATTTGTAACAAGATTAACCTACTTATACATAGTTAAGAGTATACTTTTGTTAAGATTTTACCCACCATCTCAATCAGAAACCACCTACTCTACAATCTTCCAGTTGCCTTGAGAGCTGACAGATTCATCTTCTATGACTAGTACAAGATTAAAAGCAGTTTATCTCCCTAAATAGTTTTGCTGATGATCCTGTAAGTTCACTAAAGTTCACTCGCTCAGTCGTGTCCGACTCTTTGCGACCCCATGAACCGCAGCACGCCAGGCCTCCCGGTCTATCACCAACTCCCAGAGTCCGCCCAAATCCATGTCCGTCAAGTCAATGATGCCATCCAACCATCTCATCCTCTGTCGTCCCCTTCTCCTCCTGCCCTCAATCTTTCCCAGCATCAGGGCCTTTTCCTGTGAGTCAGTTCTTTGCATCAGGTGGCCAAAGTATTGGAGTTTCAGCCTCAGCATCAGTCCTTCCAATGAACACCCAGGACTGATCTCCTTTAGGATGGACTGTTTGGATCTCCTCGCAGCCCACGGGACTCTCAAGAATCTTCTCCAGCACCACAGTTCAAAAGCATCAATTCTTCGGCGATCAGCTTTCTTCACAGTCCAACTCTCAAATCCATACATGACCACGGGAAAAACCATAGCCTTCACTAGACGGACCTTTGTTGGCAAAGTAATGTCTCTGCTTTTTAATATGCTATCTAGGTTGGTCATAACTTTCCTTCCAAGGAGTAAGCGTCTTTTAATTTCCTGGCTGCAATCGCCATTTGCAGTGATTTTGGAGCCCAGAAAAATAAAGTCAGCTACTGTTTCCACTGTTTCCCCATCTATCTGCCATGAAGTGATGGGACCAGATGCCATGATCTTAGTTTTCTGAACGTTGAGCTTGAAGCCAACTTTTTCACTCTCCTCTTTCACTTTCATCAAGAGGCTCTTTAGTTTTCTTCACTTTCTGCCATAAAGGTGGTGTCATCTGCATATCTGAGGTTATTGATATTTCTCCCAGCAATCTTGATTCCAGCTTGTGCTTCTTCCAGCCCAGCGTTCCTCATGATGTACTCTGCATATAAGTTAAATAAGGAGGGTGACAATATACAGCCTTGATGTACTCCTTTTCCTATTTGGAACGAGTCTATTGTTCCATGTCCAGTTCTAACTGTTGCTTCCTGACCTGCAAACAGGTTTCTCAAGAGGCAGGTCAGGTGGTCTGGTATGCCCTTCTCTTTCAGAATCCTGTAAGACACCCTGGAAAATAAAAAATTCCTATAGTCCCTAATCACCAGTCACTCCTAGGTATCTCTTAGGCGTGTTTTTAGACATTCAAAAGAAGATCTATTTGAAAATTCTGGTATTTCTTCTTATTTTCTAAATACGATTTTTAATTTTCCACTAAGGAAATCCAAAACATTTTCCTGCAGCAAGACAGGGTATACAAACTGTCAAGAAAAAAGTCAAGTGGGCAGCTTATGTTAAATAATAATAGCAGTTAACGTTTATTTAGTACTTATTCTGTGTTCTTAAATACCTTATTAATTGAACTCTTTGTAGAACAAGGTCTCAATAACAGGGACTCAAATTTCCTTTTAACTGTAAATAAAACAGTTTCCCTTTTTGTCACCATAAAAGAACCAACCATTAAGAAATAGTTAACATTTACTAAGCACTTAGTAGAGGCCAGGAACACTCTAAGTACTACATAGGTTTTTTCTCATGTACTCACGAAACACTTATGAGTTGTCCTACAATTACAGTATATTCTTACACAGATGAAATTATTTAAGGCACAGAGAGGTCATGCAATTCATCTAAGACCACAAAACTTGTAACTGGCAAAGCTGGAGACTGCTTCTTAAGAATTAAGAAAGCTGAACCTAATTTCCAACTATATTTCAGAAGTTTGGGCTGGAACTATTTTTTCCTATGATGGACATAAAGATGACAAATGTTTAGACTTAATAAGATACATTTTGCAAAGCTCTAATTAGGGGAACTGTCACATAAAACAAGAAGGAAATCAAGAATGTCCAGAGTAACTTAAAGAGACAAGAATCTAAACATGAAAAATGCCAGGCAAGTTCTGTAACAGTGATTGATTAACACTTTATGTCTGAACAAGAGATTAATCTTAGGGTAAAAAAGTTGCAAAAAATTCTTTTGTATAATGGAATTTCAAGAGATTTTTGCTTGGCAGCAGCAGATGCTAAATTCTAGAAAATGCTAATTGAGCTTATATAAATAGTTTATAAGCAGGTAAGTGAGGAAATTAGAAGGATATCCATAGAAAATTCAGAACACCATTTTCCTTACAAAGATTATAAACGGCTCTTCGCTTCCACATATCCTCCTTAGAACGAATTTAAAGTTTGGTTTGAAGTAAGTCGAGCTAGAAGCTCTCATTTAAGGGACATGCTTACCTTTTCAGCATTAGAGCGAATGCATTTTACAAAATACGGTTCTGCTTGACCAAGTGTTTCCATCAGCTTGCTTAATGAGGCCTGCAGTACAAAGCAATATAGTTAGCACTGTCTCTCATTCCAAACTGGAAACAAATGATTTATGATGCTGGTAAAATATGCAAAAACAAGTGATAAACACAGAACCAGGTTTGTTTCTGAAAAGCAAATTGTGTACAATGGCATACTGATTAAACTGAGGCCAGTTAAGGACAAGGAGGCAGTTTAACCTAAAAGCTGAGAGACTGGCAATGGTAAATCCTGCAAATAATTTTATAGTCATCTAAATATATAATGGGGACTTCCCAGGTGGCTGAGTGGTAAAGAATCCACCTGCCAAGCAGGCAACATTTCAATCCCAGGTTTGGGAACAGCCCCTGGAAAAGGAAACGGCAATCTACTCCAGTATTCTTGCCTGGGAAATCCCACGGATAGAGGAGCCTGGCGGGCTACAGTCCTTGGGGTCCCAAAGAGTTGGACATGACTTAGCAACTACACAAGTCTACAATAAATTTTTCACTTTTCTTCAAATTTCATGAAACAATTTTATTCAAATGCATGCAGTATTAGAGCAACTTTGGGAAAACCATTCAGTAGGGCAGCAGTCCCCAACCTTTCTGACACAAGGGACCAGGTTCATGGAAGATAGTTTTTCCATGAACTGGAGCCTGTGGGAGGGGGATAGTTTCAGGATGATTCAAGTGCATTACATTGATTGTGCACTTTATTTGTATTATCATGACATCAGCTCCACCTCAGATTATCAGGCATTAGATCCCAGAGGTTGGGGACTCCTGCAGTAGGATATCCAGAAAGGTAGTAGTCTCCTGTTTCAATTTTAACCTTTAAGTATGTAACGATGTTCCCTCTTCCATTCCTGATGCTGATTATTTGTGCTTTGCTTGTTTTTTTCTAGGTTAGTCTAATTGGAGGTTTATAAATTTTCTGATATTTTCAAAGAACCAGCTTTTTTTATTTCATTGGGTTTTCTCTTATTATTTTTCTGTTTTTCATTTCACTGATGATTCTGCTTTATAATTTCACTCCTGTCTGCTTTGGGTTTAATGTTTTTCTTTTTCTAGTTTTCTAAGGTAGAACCTTAGATTACTGACTTGAGGCCTTTTCTTTTAGTTTTTTATTTCATTGATTATTTCTACTTTATCATTTCACTCCTGTTTGCTTTGGGTTTAATGTTCTTGTTTTTCTAGTTTTCTAGGGTAGACCCTTAGATTACTGATGTGAGGCTTTTACTTTTTCTAATAAGAGAATTTACTGTTATAAATTAACCTTGGAATATTTAGCTGCACTGAACAAATTTTGATGTTTTATTCTCATTTCTTTTTAAAATACTTTAAAATTTTTCCTTCCCCTTTGACTATACAGACTAAAAAGTTACAACAGTATAAAATTACATTTAGCCTCTCCCTGCTTTTGTGCTACTTTGTCATATGTCTTATTTGTACCTTCAGTTCAGTTCAGTCGCTCAGTCGTGTCCAACTCTTTGTGACCCCATGAATCACAGCACGCCAGGCCTCCCTGTCCATCACCAACTCCTGGAGTTCACTCAAACTCATGTCCATCGAGTTGGTGATGCCATCCAGCCATCTCATTCTCTGTCATCCCCATCTCCTCCCGCCCCCAATCTTTCCCAGCATCAGAGTCTTTTCCAGTGAGTCAACTCGTCTCATGAGGTGGCCAAAGTATTGCAGTTTCAGCTTTAGCATCAGTCCTTCCAATGAACACCCAGGATTGATCTCCTTTAGAATAGACTGGTTGGGTCTCCTTGCAGTCCAAGTGACTCTCAAGAGTCTTCTCCAGCACCACAGTTCAAAAGCATCAATTCTTCGGTGATCAGCTTTCTTCACAGTCCAACTCTCACATCCATACATGACCACGGGAAAAACCATAGCCTTGACTAGACAGACCTTGGTTGGCAAAGTAATGTCTCTGCTTTTTAATATACTATCTAGGATGGTCATAACTTTCCTTCCAAGGAGTAAGCATCTTTTAATTTCATTTGTACCTTACAACATACTATTATTTTTCTCTTCTACAATCATCTTTTTTTAAAGGTTCAAAGAAGAAAAAACTTTCTGTAGTTACATTCTGTCATTCTCGCAATCTTAATGTTTTGTATAGATCCAAATTCTGTGGTTTCCTCATCATTTTTTATCCCAAATTTAGCATTCTTATATTGTAGATTTCCTGGAACTGAAATCTCTCAACTTTTGTTTGTCTAAAAAAGTCTCTAACCTTCATTACTCACTTGTGCAGAGAATTTTAGAGTGACAATCTTTTTTACCTTTTAGGCTTTTAAAAATACTACTCTTGAATTCTGGCTTTCATAGTTTATCATAAGAAACACTGTTATTCTTATTTTCATTTCATAGAACATAAATATCATCTTTTTTTTCTTTGGTTGTATTTAAAATTTTCTTTTTTTAACTGGCTTTAGCAATTTGATGTGATGTGTCTTGATATGCTTGGTGGGGGGGTGTTTTGCTTGGTACTTGTTGAGATTCTTTGATATTTGAGCTTATAATATTCATAAAAAATCAGAAAATATTTTTGTCACTATTTCTTCAAAATTTTTTCTGTATCCCCCTCTTTTGCCTTTACTTCTTAGATGTCAGTTACATCTATGTTCAATGACTTAATATTTTCCCACAAGCTACTAATGCTTTTTTTCATTTTTTTCCCCATCATTGTTTATTACATCTCTCTGCATTTTAAAGTAAATGTAAACTCTAATTCATTACTTCGGCACTACTCCCAACTAGTTTATCTCATTTCTAAATATTATAATTTTAATCTCTGAAATGATTACTCATTTGAGTCTTTTTCCTATCTTCTATTTTTTCCTCATTATTATTCATGTTTTTCTTTTATCTCTGGACATACTTATATGGTTTATAATAGCTATTTGAGATCCTCATCTATTATTTCCATCATCTCTGTTATTCTTACAATCTGTTTCTAAAGATTACTTTTTCTGTCTTGTTATGGGTGGTTCTTTCCCTGATTCTTCACATGCCTAATAATTTCTTTGGACACTGGAGTGATTTTATATTCTTTGATTTTGCTGTATTTCTTTAAAGAGCAACAGACAGTTGCCCCTGGGGTTGAGTTACACAGGATCATTTTATATTCCTTCAAGACTTACTTTTATTAAGCTTTGTGAGGGTAGGTTCAGAGCAAAACCTTTTGCATTTGTTTGGGCTCTCTCTCCCTGGGCTACAGCAAACTATCTTTGTGCAGTAATCTGGGACTTGCCTCATTTATTCCCTTTTCTCAGGGATCATAATCCGGTAATGCTTATTGTCTGATAACTAAAAACACTCTATTTTTACCTTTTGCCTAGTTTTCTAGATGTTCATAATAGAAGGGCAATTCCTATATCAGTTAATCCTTCATGAGTTCTACAATTTCACTTTGATGAAAATAAAAATTCATTCACAAGAAGGGTGTGAAGTCACAGACACCTGGCTGCCATCTATCTCCATCACTTCTAATTTCCTCATCTGTACAATAAGAATGATGGTATTTATCTCACAGAATTGGAGGAAAAATAGATAATGCATATGTATAAATATTTAATAAGGAATATGGAAAATGTGGTACATTCATCATTATGTTTCTGGACGGTAAATGATTTTCATTTGTTTTTGTTCACTGTATTTTCTAAATAATAAAAAGTTTAGAAAAATTAATTCATTACTCATAATATTTAACAATGTATTAGGAACATTACAGATGACTCTTTGTAAATGTTAAATACAATACATGAATATAATTTGAAAATATCCATAATTCCTGAATTTGGGGGATTTTAAGGGACATTATAGGACTATAATTAAGCTTTTATTGTAGTAGCTATAACGAGTATTCTTCAGATTTAAGAATGAGTTTGATAAAGGCACCAGTAAAAGAACCAAGATGATAAAACAAAGGACACAACAGCTTAATGGTTCTACTCTTCCTAATCATGCAAAGGAGACCAATGCTTCCTTAGATAAATAGGGCCAAGCAACTGCTCTCTCTTTTTAAATAACCAAATACCATTAACCCATAGGATTGTGATTTCAGAAGGTTTGTGTAAAATTCATGGCAGAGCTTCCATCATATATTCAATTGTCTTTCCTTTACCTTTATTAGGACCCAGTAAGTTATTTGGCTCTTCAATCTTGTTTTCTTTTTTTTTGAAGAAAGAACATTTGACCAAGTAGCTTTTATAGAATCAAATTTTTCTCTGGGTCTATGGTGAAAACTGTCTAAAATAAAATGACATTTCTAGCTTATAGGTTGAAGGACTGTGCTTATAAATCAAACAAGATCATATCCAGTGACATGTTAGGAGATAATTTACATTTAGATATCCTGGATTAAAAAGGTGCACTGAAAAAGTGCTAAAAAATAGAAATATAGCTATCAGTAGATAAAGAAATTTTTAGTTAACAATGCTTTAGTTAGTACTGCTTCTGTGAGTGATAAAGCACAAAAAATTATCTAAAATACCATTACCCTTCAGATTTTCAGCTCATTCTCATAAATATCTAGCAAATGAACAGACTGTTAGAGATAATCTGATAAGAATAGGAAAAATGAAGAGTATTTTGAGATTAATTCTGGAGGTGATTTGGTTAATTTATTATGATCGAATTTATTCCTAAATGTACAGTCACAATAAAATGATCTAGATTCCTATATATACAAAACTAAAATAAAAAGTCAAGAAAAACCTTACAATTCCATTTAGTTAAAGAATGATGGCAGTAGCATGAGGCTTAAATATACAGAGAAAAAAAACATACATCATTGTGTTAATAGTGCCACATCTGGGCAGTCAACATTCTGGTGCTATTCTCCTCAAGCTGAATATAATGAACTCCTCTTTGGGGTACGTACTACCCAGAGATGAACAAAAGCACCTGATTTTTCTCCCATCTTTGGTACTTCCAACCAAAAGGACCATTCTACTATAACTTTTTAGTCACACGAATCTTGCATATCACTTTGACCTTATGATGTCAATCTGAACAAAACAGATTCCTCTTTGTTAAAAATAAAAGGGAAAAAAGGTAAATAGGAAACAACCTGAAACTGTGCACTGATGCTGGGAGGTTTCTTCTTCTTGTGCAAATGAAGAAGAGACTTGGTAATGCGATCCTGTAGGGTCAATCTTGTCAGATGCTTTAAAGACTTTACTTCTAGCAAATGCTGAAAAACAGGGGGAAGAAATCAATTTCTTCACATAAATTGATCTAAGAATAGGAAAAACAAAGTTGTAAGCCAGTATTTATTATTCCTATCTACGACTGTGGTGAATATGGGAGATTAATATTCAGTGTCCACTCTACCCATCTTCTGCTTACAGGCAGAAGTTGATCAGCTAAAAAGAAACTGCATTTCTCAAACTCTTACATCTCAAGTTCTGGATGTGATTTAAGTTCCACAATTCCCACACATTAAACTGGGAAAGTCTAACCAAGGCAGACTCAAGGGATTAGATCTGACAGAAATATGGACAGAGATTGGTGACAAACTGTACAGGAGGCAGGGATCAAGACCATCCCCAAGGAAAAGAAATGCAAAAAGACAAGATGGCTGTCTGAGGAGGCCTTACAAATAGCTGTGAATAGAAGAGAAGTAAAAGGCAAAGGAGAAAAAGAAAAACACACCCATTTGAATGCAGAGTTCCAAAGAACAGCAAGGAGAGCTAAGAAAGCCTTCCTCAGTGATCAATGCAAAGCAGTAGAGGAAAACAATAGAACGGGAAAGTCTAGAGATTTCTTCAAGAAAATTAGAGCTACCAAGGGAACGTTTAACCAAAGATGGGCACAACAAAGGACAGAATTGGTATGGACCTAACAGAAGCAGAAGATATTAAGACGAGGTGGCAAGAATACACAGCAGAACTATACAAAAAAGATCCTCACAACCCAGATAATCACGATAGTGTGATCACCAACCTAGATCCAGAAATCCTAGAGTGCGAAGTCAAGTGGGCCTTAGAAAGCATCACTAGGAACAAAGCTAGTGGAGGTGACGGAATTCCAGTTGAGCTATTTCAAATCCTAAAAGATGATGCTGCGAAACTCAATATGCCAGCAAATTTGGAAAACTCAGCAGTAGTCACAGGAGTGGAAAAGGTCAGTTTTCACTGCAATCCCAAAGAAAGGCAATGCCAAAGAATGCTCAAACTACTGCATTTTTGGACTCATCTTACACGCTAGTAAAGTAATGCTCAAATTTCTCCAAACCAGACTTCAACAGTACATGAACTGTGAACTTCCAGATGTTCAAGCTGGATAGAAAAGGCAGAGGAACCAGAGATCAAATTGCCAACATCTGTTGGAGCCTTGAAAAAGCAAGAGAGTTCCAGAAAAACATCTATTTCTGCTTTATTGACTATGCCAAAGCCTTTGACTGTGTGGACCACAACAAACTATGGAAAATTCTTAAAGAGATGGGAATACCAGACCACCTGACCTTCCTCTTGAGAATCTGTATGCAGGTCAGGAAGCAACAGTTAGACTGGACATGGAACAACTGACTGGTTCCAAATAGGGAAAGGAGTATGTCAAGGTTGTATATTGTCACCGTGCTTATTTAACTTACATGCAGAGTACATGATGAGAAATGCTGGGCTGGAGGAAGCACAAGATGCAATCAAGATTGCCAGGAGAAATATCAATAACCTCAGATATGCAGATGAAACCACCCTTATGGCAGAAGGCGAAGAAGAACTAAAGAGTCTCTTGATGAAAGTGAAAAAGGAGAGTAAAAAAGTTGGCTTAAAACTCAACATTCAGAAAACTAAGATCATGGCATCCGGTCCCATCACTTAAACTTTTACTTTTTGGGCTCCAAAATCACTGCAGATGGTGACTGCAGCCGTGAAATTAAAAGATGCTGACTCCTTGGAAGAAAAGTTATGATCAACCTGGACAGCATGTTAAAGAGCAGAGACATTACTTTTCCAATAAATGTCCATCTAGTCTATGGTTTTTCCAGTAGTCATGTATGGATGTGAGAGTTGGACTATAAAGAAAGTTGAGCCCTGAAGAATTGATGCCTCTGAACTGTGGTATTGGAGAAGACTCTTGAGAGTCCCTTGGACTGCAAGGAGTTCCAACCAGTCCATCCTAAAGGAAATCAGTCCTCAATATTCATTGGAATGACTGATGTTGAAGCTGAAACTCCAATACTTTGGTCACCTCATGTGAAGAACTGACTCACTGGAAAAGACCGTGATGCTGGGAAAGATTGAAGGCAGGAGCAGAAGGGGACGAGAGAGGGTGGGATGGCTGGACGGCATCACCAACTCAATGGATATGAGTTTCAGTAAACTCTGGCGTTGGAGATGGACAGGGTGGCCTAGTGTGCTGCAGTCCATGGGGCTGCAAAGAGTCGGACACGACTGAGTGACTGAACTGAACTGACTGAACCAAGGCAGAGGGTTTGGCTACTAGCTTCTTTCTGCTGGTAAACATGTATACAAAAGTACTTCAGCTTTCTGTGGCCCCAGTGTCCAGGCATTACTTTTGAGAGTGTTGAGAGGCAGCAGGCAGGGCATCTGTGTTGTCACCGCAACTCTAGTAAAAGCACCTTAGTACGGAAGACAATAATTATAACAGCTTCTTCATGAGCCTGGAAGCAGGTGCAATGATCGCAGCTTCCTCATTTTCTAGCTTTTGGAGTACAGCTGAGGTCAGTTCTGCTCTGTAACTTCTGACGATTTCTGTAAGCACCTCTTTGAATTAAGACCCTTTATACTTAAAAGGGGGGCTTCCCTGGTGGCTCAGATGGTAAAGAATCCACCTTCAATGCAAAAGATCCAGATTCACTCCCTAGGTCAGGAAGATCCCCTGGAGAAGGGAAGGGCTACCCACTCCAGTATTCTTGCCTAGAGAATTCCATGCCCAGAGAAGCCTGGTGGGCTACAACTCATGGGGTCGCAAAGAGCTGGACACCAAGGAGCAGTATCTTCTTCTTTTACTACTTAAACATATCCATAGTGATTAGTAACTTGTAATCAAATCTTGACTTATAGAGACAATAAATTAAATACAATACCTAGACTATACAGTAAGTAAGCCAGGAACACACAAACAGGAAAAAAAATAGCTTATCAACCTGCATCCTGAAGTCCTAATTATTAATCTTAAGAAGATAGGAGTTACACACAGAGCAAGTAAAGAATATAAAACAGGGATTAATAAAGGATTTTAGAGCTTCTTTTAGCCAATCACTAATCAATTTTGAAAATCCTACTAATTTACGGCAGTGAGTTTGTCAATGGAAAGAATGTATCTATACAGATGCACAACCTTATGTTATTTACAAAGCAGAAAAAATTTCCTTGTATGAGAAGCAGAGATTTGAGTTAAAAGCATGATAAATATAGAAGACTGCTGCTGCTGCTGCTAAGTCACTTCAGTCGTGTCCAACTCTGTGCGACCCCATAACTAAACAGTATTAATTTTGACAATATAAACATCAAAAAATAAAAACTTCCAAGTGGTAATATAATATACATTTAAACAATTCTACCTAAGGAAAAAAAAATTTCCAACAAGCACTTATAATCTATATATAAGAACGGTAAAAAAAAAAATGCTTAAAAGAACATGCCCCATGATCATAAACGAGCAGAAAACTGCAATAGGCAATTCTTAAAATATACAAGTAACATAATGACAACCAACCATGCTTTAATCAAAGAAACATACATTTTCTTTAAGATTTACTGCACATTCAACTGGCAAACATATAAAGACTGATAAAATCCAGTATACATAAAACAGGCATATTTATGTATTGTTCTTAGGAATGAAAATCCTTATAGCCTTCCTGATATTAAGCAATTTCATGTCTAGGTACTTATCTAAGGAGAGATCGAATATAATTTCTGACAATATACTTCAAAAATACAGTGAAAAATTCTGACTAGAGATAACTATATGAAAATTTTTTCATGAAGTTCATCCACACAACTGAACACTGTACAGCTCCTAAAAATACTATAAACCTATAATATGACATTGAAAAATATCTGCAAACACTCTTGACCAAAAACAGTCACACAAAACAATAATATATTTACATAAATATATAATGGTATGTGTGTGTTGAATTTTCAAAGTTTTTACTTAAGTTGTAAATCCTTCCTTTCATGGAATTTAATTGGAAAAGTCAAACAAACAAAAAACCCAAAACAAAAAATCCACATTCATTCTTATCTCCAGATCTTTTCAATTTTTTCATTTGTTTGGAATATTAGACCTTTACATGTGCTGATTTTTCTTAGTATTCAACTTACAGCTTAAATACCCAAACTTTTTCATAGTTATTACTTGCATACCCCAAAAGTAGCCCACCTATATGCTAATAATATGTCATTTCATCTTCCTCTCTGCATATAATATCATTTAAATATTTTATTGTTTTTCTCTTTCTCTGAAAGCGAAAGAGAGCAAGAGTTCTTGGACTAGACTCTCTATCCCTGCCCTAACAATGTCTAAATCAGTGTCTGGTTCTGCATGTGCCGTGCTCAGTTGCTCAGTCGTGTCTGACTCCTTGCAACCCCACAGAATGTAGTCCACCAGGCTCTGCTGTCCATAGAGATGCTCCAGGCCAGAATACTGGAGTGGGAAGCTGTTCCCTTCTCCAGGGGATCTTCCCAACTCAGGGACTGAACCCAGGGTTGGGTTCAATCTCCTGCATTGCAGGCAGATTCTTTACCATCTGAGCCACCAGGGAAGCCCCTGGTTCTGCAAACTCAATAAATATTAGCTGGATGAATGAAAGAATGGTTAACAAGTAATGATTTTTGAACAATGTTTCCTCAGACTTCTGCCCATGAAACTCATCATGATTAGATTTATCAAGAAATATTCAGTGATTACTACAGATCCGGTTCTGTTCTCAGTGGTCAGAACACACTGCATTCAAGTACAAGGAAACAGACTATAAGGACATTAAAAAAAAATTATAATCTCACGGTTATTCCAATTTATGAAGATAAAACAGTTCAAGGAAGAATGAAGATATAAGGCAGAGCAGAACAAGGCAGTGGACAGGAGGCTAAGAAGGCAAGAAAAAGAGAAAACCAGTTAAGGGACAGCTTCAATAGCCCAGCATGATGTGACGAGGACTGAAATGCAGGTCCAAGATCTAGCAGAAAACAGATACGGATTTAATTCCTTTCTTAGGTCTTCTGTTCATTATCTACTTTATTCCTTTCTTAACTCCATCTTCATTGTTTAGTTTATTCAGATTATTCAATTCTTTCTTTTTTAAACAATTATTTACTACCTGCTGTGCAAGGTGCTGTAGATACAAAGACTAAGAAGATATTGCTCATTCTGTTAAAGAGAACTAAAATGGATAATAAACTTATCTTCAAGGTTTGAGCCTGAGTGACTACAAAATTTAGTAGGGAAGTGACACAGCAAAATCTCTTACGGCGTCAAGTCTGAGATATGAGCAGGATGTCACAGTAGAAATGTACAACAGTGGAACTGCGGGTAAAAGACTAGAAATTTAAAGACAGATCAAATTATAAAGATATATTTATTAGAAGTGATTGATGGTTTCAATGTATGAGAGGGAAAGTACTCTCTAGAAGAAAAAAGTACTATCAAAACAGAACTATATTAACAGCGGGCTAAGGGCTGTTGGAGGTTACATGTGTTTAATATTTGCCTGTGTTTATTCAAAATTGTAAAAAAAAAAAAAAAAAAAAGCATTCTAAACCCTGCCTTTATCAATAAAATGAGATGCTAGAGGTGCCCTTAATACAAGTGACTGAATCTTATTTCCAGTAGCAGTAAAAGTTCTAGGAATATGTACATTAATGATTTGCACTCAAGGTAAGAAAGCAGTTTCAGATTTCACAAAAGAGCAAAAGGGAAAAAAAGTTTAGGTTATCTGCATTGCTGCTGCTTCCTTCCACACCACGTATAAAACTAACTTAATGCAACAGAAATATCTTAGTCAGAAATGACCATGGTCAATGAGGATCTAGGATCTGCCAATTTAATTTTATAAATATAAAATTTTATTTGGTCTTGGTTTGAACTGTACTGAAAGAAACAAGCAAAACATTCACTAAGCATAATTAGAAAAAATAAGGTATATTTAAATAAGGGTAGGAAACTAAGATGAAGAGTGATGTTACTAAACAAACTACATTTATACATATATGTATGTACACATATAAGCCACAAATTCAACACTAACATTTTGGTAGAAAATATTAAAAAAATAATTATTTACTGAATACTAATCATGCACATGGGCTGCCCTGGTGGCTCTGTGGTGAACACCTGCTGCAAATGCAGGAGATGGAGGTTTGATCCCTAGGCCAGGAAGATCCTCTGGAGTAGGAAATGGCAACCTACTCCAGGATTCCTTTTTTTTTTTTCCCCACTCCAGGATTCTTGCCTGGGAAATCCCATGGACAGAGGAGCCTGGTACGCTACAGTCCATGGGGTCACAGAAGAGTTGGACACGACTTAGCAACAACAACAATAATCATGCACATACCAAATATACGTATTTCATCCTAACATATATCCTCTCCCACATTACAAATGAAGAGACAGAAGTTAAGACAAGTTAGAGAATTTACTAAAAAGATTAGAGAGCAAGTAACAACAGATCCATCATTTGAATGTAGGTCACTCCAAGGTCTATACTCTCATAGACTATGTTGCCTCTCTAATATTAAATATATGTACTTGACATACACAAGACACTAAAATAAACAAAAAATTAGCTACATTTAATTTTTAAAAATTGAGAAATAGATGGGATTTCTGTGATTGATAACTAAATGGAATTATTGACTTCAGATGTATCTAACATATTCTTGTTGGCTATCATATGAAGTTTAAGAAGTTACAAAACAATGTATATATAGATACAAGGAGTCACTTTGCTGTACAGCAGAAATTAATACAACATTTTAAATCAACTACACTTCAATTAAAAAAAAGAAGTTATCCATCTGAAGAGAATGAAAAGAACAGGGCAAACACTAGATCCACAGGTGGCATTCAAAATACTAAAAGGCTAATGAGACAGTGAAGGGAAAAAAAGAAAGACGAATGAACAATAACAAATATTTGACAAAGAATATGGTCTCCTCTCCTCTCTACATAAAATTTTTCATGATAAGAACATAATGACAAACCACTCAGTAAATTTTCTTTGTGGTTTAAAACACATTTGCCACTACTACAAACCACATCAGCAATGCATTCAATTTTCTTTGGAAATATAAGGCGACTTAAGTAGCAGGAAAAATTAGAGATTCATTTTCTTGTTTCTTAAACTAGAGAATTTTGAGAATAAACAGCTCTTTTTCAGTTCTCTTAAAATTTTTTAATTATGTTCATTAACAAAGTTAATGACAGGACTCTTTCGGAAGGGCACAAGAGAAAGAAAAACTCTAAGATTTTTCTTTAGTAAATAGAATAAACATTTGGCATGCAGATTAGAGTAAGCAAATTACAAGTCCTGGGCCAAATTCTGCCCATTGCTTTTATAAGATTTCTATGGTTGAAAAAAATTATATGAAATTCAAGTTTCAGTATCCATAAATAAAGTTTTATTGGAATACAGTCACAGTCATTCAGTTACATATTGTCTACAGCTGCATTTGTGCTATGACAGCAGAGCCAAGTAGTTATAACCCAGACCAGATGAGCCTGCCAAGTCTAACTGGACCTTTACAGAAAAACCAGGCTAACTAATGTTAATGATGATGACAGAAATTATTTTTAAATCAGATAAAATTTAAAAAAAAAATTTTAATTAGATAAAATTCAGAATGTCTCCTCAACCTGATTTAAGGAGAAATGAAAAAATCTATGCAGAGGCAATTACTCAACAAAAATTTACATTTATATTCAGAAGCTTTTCAAACACTAGAAAGTGAGATATACCACAAATATTTACTAGCATTAAGCTTTGCCATTTCATAATAACATCCAGCATTATTTCTAAAATGGTTTTAACTGAATATACACAATTAATCTATATTTTGGGTACAACTTTTCTTGTTTACGATTTCTAAAGATTGTTTGCATGAATAATAAAAAAAAACAATCATGAAGTGAGGCACAAAGGAAAAAATATTTTCACAATACTCACCTTTGGAAGCCCAGGTTTGGATTTGAAATTTTTGTTTCTCCTATAGAGACAAATCTTACATTAGAAGAAAAAAAAAAAAACATTGGAAAGATGAATTTCAAGTTCTCTACAAAAAGAACATTATATACCCACTTCCAAGTTATAGGTCCTTTAAATGAAAACACTGTCTAATTCAACTAAGCAGGCACCTTTGGGAAGGAAGGATAAGCAAAGTAAAGACATGCCTGCTCCATAATACAGGTACAAACAGATTGAGCTTGATGATCAGTAACATGATGTAGATTCAAAGCTCAAGTTTCATTTTCTTTTGGACCCTAACAGGGCTCTGCATTCTTAACCTACAGAGGCTTTGTTTCTGTCATTTTAAACTTAAAAAGATGCCTAATTTCATGAATTATTAAAATGTACTTTTCATTAAGACTTATGATCTTCCATTTTCAGAAACTAAAAATTCTGCTCTGCCCTTTTATTCCTTATTCATAATTCAATACCACACTTCAATCAAACCTTTTGCTTTTTTAATGGCTACAAAAAAGGAATAAAACCCAGTGCTTATGAACATGGGCTGGGGAATCAGGGAGACCCGGGTTTGTAGAATCTGAGCTCTATCACCTACAAGGTATGATTTTAATCTCTTTAAAACTTGGTTTCATTATGTAACAGTATAAAAATGATAATGTAAGACAATGTAAGAATGATAATACTATCAACCTCACAGAGTTGTTATGAGGATTAAATGAGTTTATTCACAATTCTGGAATGTAGCAGGACATATAAATTGAGCCTATTAACACTGTTAAGAAATGACTGAGGGATTAAGAAACATAATCCAGTCACACTTCTAGCTAATGGTCAAAAAATATGCTTTGGAAGTGTTTTAAATATATTGATATAGGTAGGTAAGAACTCTTTACTGGTCCACCATGCATGGTTAATACCAATATCCTGAAACCAGTTCTATATCAGATAAGGAGAAGCAGCAGGTTTTGGCAAGTATTATGTATCATCACACAGGTGCCCCTTGAACAACACAAGTTTAGACTGTAAGGGTCCAGTTACACATGGAATTCTTTCAACATGAACTACAACAGTACTACTTGATCTGAGATTGGCTGAGTCTGTGGATGTGGAATCACAGATATGGAGGGGCAGTGGATATGGAGGGCTGACTATAAGAAACATGTAAAGTTTCCACTGTGCAGAAGGTTGGCACCTCTAACCCATGCAGTGTTGAATGGCCAACCGTATGTGGTCCCATTCACCATTTTATAAGAGATTTACCTGTCCAATTTGTTAAGACTGTCAGAATTAAAGGGCAACTGCAGTTAAAAACTAGGAATCCTAAAAAAAAAAGCTAAGAGTATTTGCTCTCTCTGTATGCAGAGTCTGTTAAAGAGCAATAAAGAATCATCTCCATAAGTATATTCAGTCATGATCTCCTAGTAAGATGAAAACAAATTAACAAATACCAGCTTTATAATACATGAGACTGTCACAGTTCTAAATTCTGACTGCTTTCCAATCTTGTTTCACTTAAAATTCTACTCATGAAAATAATGCTTCACAATTACCTCTCTTCTTTTTTAGCCATAAATTTTAAATCAGTTATAAAAAAGGCAAGCCATATTGTTGGTCAATACTAACGTGAGAATCCCATGGGCTCTCTCCAAGAGTTTGCTGCTAGCTGAATTAGCGAATATCCCATCTTTATCAAGCAAGGAGGTGTTACTTGATAGTTTACTCTGGCGAATCCCAGTTCTGCCATTCCAGGCAAAATCAAATGTTTCACTGTAAAAATTAAATACAGTACAATTTCCTTAATTGAGACATCTCTAACACTCCAGGAATTTCTTTCAGAAGTAAAACAAGGCTTTAAACACTGAAGTTAAACTACTTAAAAAGTACAACAAAGCTTTAAACACTAAAGTTAAAATTTAGAAAAAATGCTAAACCAGCAGAAAATGGTTTTAGCAAAGACATTATTGACCAATTTGGGCTAATCTTTTAGTCTCTCAGAACCAAATATTTCTAGGATTCTACCACATTCACATTCAAAAGTACATGATGAGCACACCATATAGCTATACGTACCATTTAACAATCAGTAAATAATATAATGTATTATAAGATACTGTCATTTCTTTTGTCTTTTTTTCAGGTCCCAAATCCCTATCCTTTAAAAAGTATATATTAGCCCGAGGGTAACCACTTCTTTGAGTTTCACTTCTTTTCTGAGAATATTCAATGTACATAAAATAGAAATAAAAACTGTTTGCTTTTTTCTCTGTTAACTGTCTTTCATTAGTTTAATTTACAGGCCTATAGCCATTGAACCTACTAAGAAGGCAGAGGACAGTTTCATACCATAAAATCTGATGTATATAACATTATCAAAACAATAAAACTATAGAAACGAAGAACAGGTTAGTGTTTGATAGAGACAGGAAAGGGACATGGAAGAAAAAGAAGAATACAAATAAGCAGTACGAATAAATTATTTTATGATGATGAAGGAGTTCCGCATTCTGACTGTGGTGCTGGTTACACAAATCTATGTTGCTGTTGTTTACTCACTAAGTTGTGTCTGACTCTACTGTGACCCCATGGAGTATAGCCCACCAGGCTCCTGTCATGGGATTTGCCAGGCAAGAATACTGGAGTGGGTTGCTATTTCCTTCTCTAGGGGATCGTCCCGACCCAGGGATTGAACCTGTGTTTTCTGCATTGGCAGGTGGATTCTTTACCACTGAGCCACCAGGGAGATAAAACTGCAAAGAAACTACATATATACAAACACAGATTTATTTTAAATGGTGAAAACTATAGTCTAGTTAATATTAATGAAACAACGTAATTTTCCTGGTTTTGATAATGTACTACTGCTATATAAGATTCTTTTAAGGAAAACTGAATAAGGAGTACATAGGACTCTATAAACTGTATTTCCTTTGTACTATTTTTGAAACTATTTAAAAATGGAATAGAACCTTAAAATATTTATTTTCCCATTAGTTCTTTACTTAAATTATACCATTTCTTAGAGAGCCAGGACAATATCTTCAAAATCTTTTTTAATAGCTTTGTTCTATCCTCCTGGTCAAGTTTCTAATGAAGAACAACAGAAAATAATCAAACGTGAAAAACTTTATCTATAAAAAATTTCGTCAATACCAAAAAATTAGAAACAACCTAAATAGCCAACAATTGGAAATAAATGAAGAAATCATATCATAACCACACCAATGGGAGTCTATAAGGTCATCAAAAATCATGTTATAGAATAGTTATTTAATGGCATAAAAAACTGTCTGCATATATTATTAAATCTAAATAAAGTATTGCTGCATGATGCGGTTTTGTTTAAGACAATTATATTTATACATATGGAAAGAAGAATACATAACAAAAAAAATTTTATGGGCGAAGTAGACATTTGCTCAAACAAGATATATGTATCATCAAAAAAGATATACATATCACCAATAAGCACATAAAAAGATGCTGAACATGATTAGGTATTAGGGAAATACAAACCAAAACTACAAGGAGATACTACTTTAATCCCGTTAAGAGAGGCAATAACAAAACAACAAGGATGTGGAGAAACTAGAACCTTTATCCATCACTAGTGGGAAGGTAATGAAGCCTTTCTCTCTCACTCCAGGAAAATGTACACAGCTAAAAACAGATTTAAATTTGCATTTCCTTGTTTTACAAAGACTACCTCAATTCTTAGTCCTAGATCACCACCAAACTGATTGTTCCACTCTTTCATTTATGACTAATTAGGAATATTCCATAGGTAAGGTCCCAAAACCTCTACTTAGTATATACAAGCTAATAATTTCAACTCATTTGATTTTCTAAGTATCTGTTTTTCTATCCTCTCCATCTTCTCACCAACTTTCTCTAAAATATGTCTAAAATAAACTCAACAATACAACAAATATGAGTTGGAAGGATCTACTGTTAAGGCTGCTAGCTGGCCTTATACTGATAACATTACTTCAGTACCAAATATCTTTACTGTATGCAAAGGAAAAGAATCAAGCTAGTGTGATCAATTTCTCTGTGAAGAAGGGTCTCAGAAATGAGCTTATACACACATCATTACAAAATCAGATTGTCTTTCCATGAGTCCCTAAATTCAGTTAGCCACTTGAACCCAGACTAATTAATCTTAAACCAAAATATCAGACTATTTCAACTAATGTATAAAAACAGAAGCCCATACAGATCACCTCAGACATCCAAAATTGAAAGCAGTACAAAAAAACACAAACTTGGGAATTCCCTGGTGGTCCAGTGGTTAGGATATGGCACTTTCACTGTGGCAGCCCAGGTTCAGTCCCTGGTCGGGGAATTAAGGTCCCACAAGCCACACACAGCAGTCAAAACAAAGAAAGAAAGAAAGAAAGAAAGAAAGAAAATCTACAAATTAGGAAATTTATAACCATTAAATTGCTTTGGGAAATGCAACAAGTCACAGTTCCTTTTTTTATGCAAATCAAGAAAACGAGATCCTTAAGTTAGGGATCTCTAATGACCAGGGTAAGAACACTGCCAGTATATTGAAATAAAGGTACATAGGATCACCAGATTAATGATTTCATTTGTTCTTGAGTAAAATCTAACATGCACATATAATGGTGATTTTTGTCAGCAGCCAACTGTCATACATACACTACAAAGACAGTAAGTCATTCAATCATTCAATTTGCTGGCATTAAAGATAAGTAGAGTTGAGGTCAGATACTTGGGCTGTGAAAGTTCTTGTAGGTTAAAATAATGAACCAAGACTTCTTGTAATAAGCAATAAAGAGTTGTAAAAAAGTGTGGAGCAGAAAAGTGACACTATACATTAGAAGACATAGTAACTCAAAATGAAAAACCTGACAAATTAATTCTAAATTCTAAATAGATCATCCTAATTTTAGTGTCTTACCAGGGCACTAAGAAGCTCAATTCTCTTGATGTTCAAAATGTACACAGAAAACTTTAGATACTAAACAATGTTCTTTTGCTCATTTAAAGTACAATCTTTATAAAATAGTATGTGCAAAGGAAACAGGAGTTTTATTTACAAACTCAGAAAATTACTTGTACTTGTTACTTTCAAATTTTACTCAAGAATTCTTCATTGAAAATGTAAAAGGTAAGCTGTGGTTACCACATTCATCAAGAAAAGGTATTGGAGTATTTAAATGTGGCAAAAGTTTAAAGAAAAGAAAAAGAAAAGGTTTCAGATGGTTTGATATAAATCATATTACTCAGTTATTACTTACCAGTAAGGCTTCTCCATGGAAAGAAGCAGAAAACCCATTACTTTTGCAAAAGACATAAAATGCCAGAAAAGTCTCAGAAATGAAAACATATGAACTCATTTTTAATCATTCTAGAGAAACTTTTTTAAATTGCACAACCATTTTACCAGAAGCAATCTTAGGTAATATACCCTATTGTCAACTCTAACCTTATTACACCCTTTATAAAAGTTTTAAGAAGGTTTTTTAAAAGGTCTGATTTTCTTCATATTTTTAAAGCCCCAGAAGTATTATTACTAAGAATTAGAGCTATTTCTTCTGTACTTCCTTGAAAACATAAACCAAACATACTTACTGTTGGTTTTTTTCATTCAGAGTATTCATGCCCTGGAGATCAGAAAGAGGTGTTCTTGGATTTTTCCGAGTTATACCTAGTGTATAGAAAGCAAACATTTTCAATCAGTGCTACCAGAGACTAAACAGTTTTTTAAAGAGCAAATGAAATTAATATAATTAAGTAGCAAATACTGCTAAACACATCAGAAACATCTACACCTGATCTTAGCCAAAAGGCTGAGAAGCGATATCAGAAACATCTAAATAAAAATATGAACCAAGTCCCATGACTGTTACTTACAAATCTTAGTCAACAAAAAAACCAGTTAGGGAATTTAATAATAAATTCTTTAAATTCTTCTCTCATTTAAATATTTTTAGGAAATCCAAGGGTAACTGGGCAGAAGGCCTAAAAGTGTACAAGTTCTTTTCTTATTTTAATATTCAATATTTAATCATTTAGTGTTCAAAAAATTCTTAATTTGCATCACTTTTCAGCAACAGTATATTGCTGACATGAATTGTAGATTTTAGAAATCAATTAATCTTATAAACACACTGAGAATCAAACATGATGAATTGCTTCCTCAGAAGTAACAATTTTTTAAACAAAAACTGTAATTTAAAAAATAAGCAGAAGATTTGAATAGACATTTTTCCCAAAGAAGATGCACAGATGGCTCACAAGCACATAAAAAGATGCTCAACTTCATTAATCACCAGGGAAATGCAAATCAAAACCAAAATGAGACATCACACCAGTCAGAAAGGCTATCATTAAAAAACACAAATTGTAAGTGCTGGCACGGTTGTGGAGAAAGGAAGTGCTCATATACTACTGATGGGGATATAAACTGGTGCAGCCACTGTGAAAACAGTATGGAGGTTTCTCAAAAAACTGAAATGGAACTACTACATGATCAAGCAATTCCACTCCTGGATACACATCTGGAAAAAAGAAAATGCTAATTTGAAAAGACACATGCACTCAATGTTCACAGCAGACCTGTTTATAACAGCTAAGTAATGGAAGCTACCCATGTGCCCATCAGCCAACAACTGGCATAAGAAGATGTGGCGTATGTGTATGTACACACGCACACACACACGCACACACATAGGCATATTACTCAGATACTAAAAAAAATAAAATACTACCATTTGCAGCAGTGGAGAGACCTAGAAAATATTATGCTTAGTGAAGTAAGTCAGACAAAGAAATACAAATACTATATATGACTTATATGTGGAATCTAAAAAAAAATACAAATGAGTGTATATGCAAAACAGCAACAGACTCACAGATACAGGAAACAAACTTGTAGTTACCAAAGAGGAGAGGGAAGATGGAAGGGACACAACAGGGATATAGGGTTAAGCGACAGACATTACTATATATAAAATAGTAAAACTATTTCTACTTAAGATAAAAATCTTGTATGTGGAAAATACTAAGAAATTCACAAAACAATATTAGGACTATTATTAAATAAGTTCAGCAAAATTACAAGATATAAGATCATTATTCAAAAATCCACTTTGTTTCTATACAATAGAAACAAACAATTGGAAATGAAATTAAGAAAACAATTCCATTAATAATAGCATTAAAATAATATAAAAGGAATAAGTTGAACAAAAAAATATAAAATATCTACTGAAAAACTACAAAGTATCTTAAAAAATAATTTAAAAGGGAAACCTAAATAAATGGAAAGCCGCCTGTGCTCATGGACTGGAAAACTTAATACTATTTTAAGATGGCAATGTTCCCGAATTCATTTACAGATCAATGCAATCTCTATTAAAATTCCAGCTGTTTTTTTTTTTTTACTAAAATGAATAACCTGACCCTAAATTGATATGGAAATGCAAATGGCCAAAACAGCAAAACTAATGTTGAAAAAAGAGAACACAGTGGAGGACTCATACTTTCTGAATGCAAAACTTACTATATAGTAACTGAGACAGTATGGTTCCAGTATAAAGACAGACAAACAGATCAATGGAAAGGAACTGAGAGTACAGAAATAAACCTTTATATTTATGATCAAAAGAAACTTGACAAAGGTGCCAAGACAATTTAATGAGAAAAGAATAATGTTTCAACAAAAACTGAGAAAACTAGATAACCACACGGAAAAGAATGAAGTTGGTGATCCAGTGGTTAAGACTTTGCCTTCCAATGCAGAAGTTTGATCCCTTGTTGGGAAGCTAAGATCCCACATGCCGCATAGCCAAAAATTCAAAACATAAACAACAGAAGCAATACTGTAACAAAGACTTCTAAAACTGTCCACATCAAAAAAAAACCCAAGAATGAACTTGGATCAAAGACCAAAATATAAATGGTGAAAGTACAAAACTCTTAACACATGGGAGTAAATATTTCTGACCTTGGATTAGGCAGTAGTTCTACAGCTATGTCATCAAAAGAATAAGCAACCAGAAAGACAAACTGATAAACAATAAATTATCAAAATCTAAAACTTTGGAGTTTCAAAGGATTCTATATCAAGAAAGTGAAAAGGCAACCCATAGAATGGTAGAAAATGGCAAATCAAATATCTGATGAGAAACTTGAATCTAGAGTATTAAAAGAACTTTGCAACTGAATATTAAGACAACCCAATTTTAAAAAGAACAAAGGATATGAACAGGTATTTATCCAAAGATGAAAAGCAAACGGCTAATAAGTACATAAAAAGATGTTCAACATGATGAGTCACCAGAGAAATGAAATTAAAACGAGATTGTACTTCACACTCCCTGTACATGCATGCTAAGTAAGTCACTTCAGTCGTGTCCGACTCTTTGCAACCCCATGGAGATCACCAGGGTCCTCTATCCATAGGATTTTCTAGACAAGAATACTGGAGTGGGTTGCCATTTCCTTCTCCATCACACCCCCTAGCATGACTATAATAAAAACGACAGATAAATGTTGGCAAGGACATGTAAAAACTGGAACCAAGCATATACTCATGTGCTGCATGCTCAATCATCTGACTCTTTGTGACCCCACGGACTGTAGCCCACCAGGCTCCTCTGTCCATGGGATTCTCCAGGCAAGATAACTGCAGTGGGTTGCCATTTCCTCCTCCAGGGGAATCTTCCCCATCCTGGGACCGAACCCACATCTCCTGTGTCTCCTGCACTGCTAGGTGGACTCCACCACTGCACCACCTGGTAAGTCCTTCATGTATACACTGCTGAATGTGAAATGACACAGTTACTTTGGAAAACAGCTAGCAGTTCAAGAAAAACTTAAACAGAGTTACCATTTGACCCAGAAATTCCACTACTAAGTATATACCCAGGAGAACTGAAGACATACAACATCATGCTGCTGCTGCTGCTGCTAAGTCACTTCAGTCGTGTCCGACTCTGTGTGACCCCATAGACGGAAGCCCACCAGGCTCCCCCGTCCCTGGGATTCTCCAGGCAAGAACACTGGAGTGGGTTGCCATTTCCTTCTCCAATGTGTGAAAGTGGAAAGTGAAAAGTGAAAGTGAAGTCGCTCAGTCGTGTCCGACCCTTAGCGACCCCACGGACTGCAGCCTACCAGGCTCCTCCATCCATGGGATTTTCTAGGCAATAGTACTGGAGTGGCTTGCCATTGCCTTCTCCGATATAACATCATACACCCATATAAAAACTGTTACTGGAAAACGTATGTCTTGGGATCAACAAATTCAGTTAGAACTTTGAACAACCTTATTTTCTTATATACTTGAAAGCATTGATTTCAGTTTACTTATTCAGTTCCTAAGTCAAGGATACCAATTATCCTTAAGACAAATTATCATTTTCTATTCTCCATACCCATACTTTTCTCCAGGATATTGACACATAATCATCTCAGGCCTTTCCTTAATACTACTAATGCAATTTTCAGTTACGTTTCCTCTATTTACTGAGATCACATAGTTGTTGATTTATGCCTCTGCTTTTAGCTCAAAACCTGTTTCAATAACATTCTGATTATTTCATAGTCTTAAATTTGTGCTACTGCTTTCCTGGATTCATGTTCTTAAATTCTTCTTAAACTGTAAACTGCTCACAGGGAATTTTCTTCCCTTTTATGGAGTACTTCCTTGTAAATAGGGTAAACACCCTTGCAATAGGGTGTTTCCTTTGTGCACGTTTCTTTTATGACATCATTTAAACTTTTTGGAAGGACTGATGCTAAAGCTGAAGCTCCAATACTTTGACCACCTCATGCGAAGAGTTGACTCACTGGAAAAGACTCTGATGCTGGGAGGGATTGGGGGTGGGAGGAGAAGGGGATGACAAAGAATGAGATGGCTGGATGGCATCACCGACTCAATGGACATGAATTTAAGTGAACTCCGGGAGTTGGTGATGGACAGGGAGGCCTGGCGTGCTGTGATTCACGGGGTCACAAAGAGTCGGACACGACTGAGCGACTGAACTGAACTGAAACTTTTTGAAAAACCCACTGTGAGACTCTAATTGTGATGCAAATCTATTCATACTTTTATTAAATTTAAATCATAGTACTTATTTCTCATATTTTGTTTCATATTTATTTCACTCTTCAAACTCATATTTTTCCCTGATAGATGAAGGTTTCTTATGCTACTTTAAAAGATAAAGATTGAGGAAAATCCGTGATGGTCCAGTAGTTAGGACTCTGAGTTTTTGCTGTGGAAGGCAAAGATTCAACCCCTGATCAGGGAACTAAGGTTCCATGAACAGTGCAGAGTGCCCCACTTCCCCCCAAAACTTCAATTTTTGTTATTACTGTGGTTGTCTGTAAGGCAGACCTTCATGTTTGTTTACCCATATTGATTTCCAAAATTTGATAAATAGCCATATTTTACCAACTCAATAAAAACAGCTCCCTGACATACCTCCAGGCTTCATCAAAATATATACTGGCTTACCGTGTACGTGTTTCTGTCGACCATTTTCAAACAAGAATTCTAGTCATATAACATTTTTAGAATATTTTAAATTATGTTAGTGCAAGTCTCTGTATATGGCAATAGCCAAAGAGCTTTGGCATTTATTATCACATTTGAGTCTTGCACTGCCCCTGTGCAGAGGGACTACCTTTCAGAGAAGGAAACTGAAGCTCTGAGAAACACCTTTCACACACAGTAACACAAGGGCTAAGCGGCAGAGTCAGAATTTGGGCCTAGTCCCGCCCAACTCCAAATGCCAGGCTGTTTCTCATCTCTCTTTTGAGAGTAATGTGAAGGTCCCTACGTCATAATCTATGTGCCCTGCCACAAACCTCAGGTCTTCCAAGAACTGGAGCCTTCCTCAATATTAGGCAAGCAGGCTGCTGGTTCCCACTCTGATCTGGAGGAAGCCCTTATGTATAAGGTGCAGACATCTCCTGGAGTTTCTGTATTTTTATTTTTAACATTCTTAATTCCATGAAAAACAGTCTCTTCTACATATTTACAATTTATGTCAGGCTTCATGATAAGCAATTAATTTTTTAAATTGTGGCAAAATTTACACATTGTGAAACATATTCACTGTAAGCATATAGTTGGTCAAGTATAGGAAAATCTGCCAACAAAGAAGATATACTGAGTGACTAATAAAGCTGGCAATCTTTAAAAAGCCTACGGATCATTCATATACCTTCTTTTCTAAGTGTATGCTTAAACCTCTTGACCGTTTTTAACTGAACTGTTTCTCTTATTGCAGTTTTTTCATATTTTATCTTCAAGTCCATTATCAGCTATGTATTATAAATTATTATGAATATTGTTTCTCAGGCTGTGAGATGCTTTTTCTTTTAACAATATCTTGAAAGTTTTCAATTTTGATGAACTTCAATAATATCAGTTTTTTTTTTTCTTTTATACTTCATGCTCTTATGTTCCATCTAATAAATTTAGTCCCAAGACTGCAAAGATCTTCTCTCAGGTTTTCTTCTGTAAATTTAATATTTTATTCTTTGCAAAGAGCTGTGTGACCCATTTCAAGTTAATGCTTATGTATAATATAAGGTAAGGATCGAAGTTCTCTTAAACATTCTATTTGCCATGAAGTGATGGGTTTGGATGCCATGATCTTAGATTTTTGACTGTTGAGTTTTAAGCCAGCTTTTTCACTCTCCTCTTTCACTTTCATCAAGAGGTTCTTTGGTTCCTCTTCGCTTTCTGCCATAAGGGTGGTGTCATCTCCATATCTGAGGTTATTGATATTTCTCCTGGTAATCTTGATTCCAGCTTGTGCTTCATCCAACCCAGCTTTTCTTGTAACAATGTCTAATTTTGGATTTTGAGTAATTATACTGGCCTCATGATATGATTCGTATAGTATTCATGCTCCTTTGTTTTCTGGAATAGCTGAGCAGAACTGGTATTATTCTTTCCTTAAACGTTTTTAAAATAAAACTGGTTATCCAAAGTATTTGAGTCTGGACTTTTCTGTTTCCATGTGTGGGAAGATTTTATTTATGAATCCAATCACTGATAGAAGACTAAACAAATTCTCTATTTTTCCTTGGATCAATTTTGATAACTTGTTAACATTCAAGGCATTTATCCATTTCATCTAAGAAGCTGAATATGCTGCTGCTGCTGCTGCTAAGTCACTTCAGTCGTGTCCGACTCTGTGTGACCCCATAGACGGAAGCCCACCAGGCTCCCCCGTCCCTGGGATTCTCCAGGCAAGAACACTGGAGTGGGTTGCCATTTCCTTCTCCAATGTGTGAAAGTCGAAAGTGAAAAGTGAAAGTGAAGTCGCTCAGTCGTGTCCGACCCTTAGCGACCCCACGGACTGCAGCCTACCAGGCTCCTCCATCCATGGGATTTTCTAGGCAATAGTACTGGAGTGGCTTGCCATTGCCTTCTCCAAGAAGCTGAATATACTGCCATAAATATTCATTCTCTCTCCTCAATCTTTTGATGTCTATACCATACATAAATGTCTTGTTCATTTCAAATAACAGTATTTTTGTCTTCTCTCATATTTCTTGATCAGAATGGCTAGAACTACACTATCCAGGTACAGTAGCCACCAGCTATATGTGGCCATTCAAATTTAAACTGATTTAATTAAATTTCAGTTTTAAATTTTTTAAAAAAACTTCAGGTGATTAATAACAATATGTGGCTAATGGCTACAGTTTTGAAGAGCATAGCTGGAGAACATTTTCATCCTCACAGAAAGTTCTACTGATCAGTACTGGAAATCAAGCTTTATTAATTTCAAAAATTGCTCTTTTGGTTTCCACTGATTTTCTCTAATGCTGTCGGCCTTCTATTCAGTGGTTTTAGTTCCTTATTCTCTACTTCCTTCTACTTATTTTGGGTTTAATATGCTCTTCTTGTTGTAGCTTCATAAAGTAAAAGCTTAGATCACTGATTTTTAACCTTATTTCTTTTCTAAGGATTTAAAGCTATCGGTTTTCTTCAAACCACTTTAATTGCATTACACAATAAATTATAAAAATTATAAATTGCTGGTCCCTCATCTTGTTCATGAATATTACAGTCTCTTATATCCCAAGAAGGTCAGAAGTATGGGTTTAAATTGAAGTAACATTTATCACACCCTCCCTCACTCTTTCTTTTCCCAGCATCTTATTTCTTCCCTTTCCAGGGCTCCTGATCTTTGTGGGAGTTGCCGCTCATGCTCGTAGGAACCCTAATTTCTTCCCCCTCGTCTAATTTCCTCCCTGCAAATCTCAGAGACTAATTATTGTAGAGAGAAGGTGGGAGACCAGAAATGAAATGGAGGAGGAAGAGCCACAATACCTTTTATGTCTAAATCTCAAAGGTCACACACACTGTCACTTCTGCCACATTTGATTTGTTAGAAGGAAATCACTAAGCACTGCATGTGCCTTTTGAAGGGAGGAGTATCAAAAAATTGATGGACACATTTTAAACCCCCAGAACAATATCATAATTTTTACCCTAAAAAAATCATATATCTTTTTAAAAGAACTAGATAAGGAAAGAAAATATGTATAGTCATATTTTTATACATATATATTACTTCTGGTTTCTTTATTCCTTATAATAATTCACAAATCAGTAAACTAGAGTACAGATCAAACCCACTGCCTATTTTTGCATGGCCTGTAAGCTAAAAGAGATTTTAACTTTTAAATGACTGAGGGAAAAAGATCAATGAAAGAGTATTTTTGTGACATGTGGAAATTATATGGAATTTAAATATCAGTGTCTATAATAAGATTTTACTGGAATGTAGCCATGCTCATTTATTTATGTATTGTCTATTACTCCTTTCAGAACTGAGTTGTTTCAACACGACATATGACCCACAAAGCCTAAAATAGTTATCATCTGACTCTTTGTAAAAACATTTACCAACCTCTACTATACACCCAACTTACCATCTGATGTCATTTCCTTTTAACCTAAACAATTTTCATTATTTCTCCTCTTGGAACATATATTATGGTGATAAATTCCCGCAGATTATCAGATTATCTATTTATCTGAAAATGTCTTTATCACAGCTTCTTCTTTAAAGTATTATTTTTAATATTTTTATTTATTTGGCTGCTCCAGGTCTTAGTTACAGCACGCGGAATCTTTGAACTTCGATCTTCATTGCAGTACGTAGGATCTTTCAGTTTTGGCATACAAACTCTTAGTTGCGGCACGTGGGATGGGGTTCCCTGACCACGGATCAAACCAAGCCCCTTGCATTGGGAGGGCAGAGTCTTAGCCACTGGACCACCATCAGGGAAGTCTCTATTTCAGCTTCACTTTTGAAAGATACTTTCCTTAATTGATGATTGGACATTGTGGATGATGCATTGTAATAACAATGAATTCCATTATGTTTTTCTGCAGACTTGATTTTTCTTCTAATAGACAATTAACTTGTCTGTCCACAAACTATAAATCATAGCTCTTATAGCTGTTGTTTTCTGGGTCTTGTGTTGTTCTATTGGATTTTAAATTTCAGCCTCCATTACTTTCAATGAGAAGACAGGTGTTAATCATATCATTATAAGCAAGTCTCATTTTATTGCACTTCACTTTATTACGCTTAGGAGATACTGCATTTTTTACAAAATTTGTGGCAACCCTGTGTTGAGCATCTCTATCAGCAGCGTTTTTCCAACAGCATTTGCTCACAAAGTGTCTCTGTGTCACATTTTCTTAATGCTTGTAATATTTCAAAGTTTTCCATTATTATAATATTTGTTACAGTGATCTGTGATCAGTGATCTTTGATGTAACTATTAGTTCCTGAAGGCTTGGATTATAGTTACCATTTTTTAGTAATAAAGTATTTTTAATTAAGGTATATAATTTTTTTTAACACGAAACTATTGAACAATTAGTAGATTACAGTTTAGCATAATTTTCATGTGTACTGGGAAACCAAAAAATTCATGTGACTCCCTTCATTGTGATATGTGCTTTATTACAGTGATCTAGAATCAGCTCTGAAACTGCTCAGAGGTATGCCTGCATTCTCCTATATTTAATGTAATTTCCTCGGGCTGCTTTAAAGATTTCCTTTTTATTTCTAGCATTTAGCAATTTGCCTACAATGTGTCTAGTAGCAGTTTTCTTTTGTATTGGTTCTAGCTGGAGGTCACTGATTGTCTTGAATCTCCAAGTTAGTTTTTCTCAAACATTTTTATCTACCATTTGCCTCTTTCTCTCTCACCTCTACTTCTGGGATTCTAACTAAAGACAGTAAGAATTCAGCTATCCCCTAAGAGGAGCTATGAAGAGATAACAAAAGGCCCTCAGTTTAAAAAATCAGTAAACTTCACTTGTGTTTTTCAAAAAATTATTTCCTATTTGGTTTGCAATTCTATTTACTTATTTATTTTTTGTCTTTTTGGCCATACTGTGTGGCATGCAGGATCTTAATTCCTGACCAGGGATTGAACCCATATCCTCTGCATTGAGAGCACGGAATCTTAACCACTGGGCCGTCAGGGAAGTGGTTTATACTACTCTTCAACAGAGCTCCTACAGTCTCCCCCAAATACTCAAAACAGTCAGCCAGGTATGGATGGCTCTAAGTTTGGGTGTTAGCCTTTTGGCAGCTCTCTCCATTCCAGGATTTTCCTCCTAAATTTCAAGCTTCTTCGCCAGTCCTCAACTTAGTCCTCTGACACTTCAAACCAGTATAGTTGTGGTTTTCTGTCCCTTGAGCTATGGGAGTTGGGGAGTACCTTGTGTAAAAAGCCACAAGTTCCCAATTCTTACCCATTACTTACCCATGGACTTCCCTGGTGGCTCAGGGGGTAAAGCGTGTGCCTACAATGCGAGAGATCAGGGTTCAATCCCTGGGTCAGGAAGATCTCCTGGAGAAGGAAATGGCAACCCACTCTAGTATTCTTGCCTGGAAAATCCCACTGACGGAGGAGCCTGGTAGGCTACAGTCCATGGGGTCGCAAAGAGTCAGACACGACTGAGCAACTTCACTTTCTTTCTTTCTACCCACTACTTTACTTAAAGAATAAACTTCCCACTAGTTTCCACTTCTTTTTGGTTTGTTAGTATTTTTGATCTCTTTTCCAGTGTTTTTAATAAATTGTTACCCAAAATTTTTTTTCCAGGTTTTACCATTGCTACCTGTGGCAGGGTTCATTTACCTCACCAATTCACCATTATTATTATCGAACACTAGTTAGTCCCCTAATTTTTAAAAAACAATCTCCCAAACTTGAATTTATAATTTTATATATTATAAAATTTTAATTATTGGTAGTACTATAATGGAAAATAGCATAAACTACCTAAAGTAATGAAAAAGTCCACTTCCACAAATGTAGAAATAAATTTGCAAGAGTACAATGTACAATATCCTCCTACAGCTCATGATGAAATTGGTACCTTCCTATTCTACACCCATACATACCTACCTGGAAACAATCAGGCCTGTGAGTCATGAAAATTGACGAAGCAAATAAACTACTTGGAATTACTTAAAAGTTATAAAGAACTCATTTAAGTGCCCCCTCAAAAGATTTGTAGACTGTTTTCAATAATATCCCCTGGATTAAAAGATTTAGAAAAGGAAGATGTGTATTTGGAATAAAGACTTGTATACCTTTAAGAAACAAGAGCAATAATTAAGAGTAACATTTAAAGATGTACTTTTTAAATTAAATACTTACCTTTGCTTTTCTAGAATGAAAAAATATTTTAATAATATTTTTCAAAATGTATTACACATTTTCTTATACCAAAACAGCATAGTAAGAAGAGCTGAAGAAAGAATCCACAACATTTGCCTCTAGGAATTCTACTTATTATTATCTATTATTATTATAATTATTATCTATTATTATTCTACCTTTTACTGATAATTAAACACTAATATTTCATGGAATTTCAATCACAGAATTGTGAAGTTAGCAAAGTAAATCTGTGATCAGTAAAAAGCTCACAATACAAGACTAATTTTAGGTCCATTATATTATATGCAAACTGCTGAGTTAGTATTCTTAAGTAGTCTTAGTATTCTTAAGGATCCCTTTATTCTCACTACAGCAATAGCAACAGCCAAACAACAGTAATTCCACAACCAAAAGAATCCATTTTCATGCAGAATGAGCAGAACAAATAGAAAAGGAGACAATGGAGACCAAGGGCATCTTTTCACACCAATTTTATATTTAAAAAAAAAACACCACCCATTATGATTCTATCATTCTTCCTTAAGCCAAAACATTAACTGGTGGTTTTGCTCCAAACCAGACATGGCAAAGTCTGATAGGAGAATTATAGTCAAACCAAGTGGATTTGCCAATGATACAAGAAAGCAACATTGCTGATGTTGAAGTTCAAGTATAAATAAGCATAAAAATCAGCAGGAATTTGAAAGAGATAGAGGAAATTATTGGCACTGTTAGATATGTTAATTATTTTGATTGTGATGAGTTCACATATATGTCAAAACTGTATGCTTTGGCCTGCAATTTATTCTACCTCAACTAGATTTCAATGAAGTTCAGAAAAAAATCAACACTCATTTTTACTCATCACTTGGATACTTTAAAGACAAAAATGGAAATCAATTAAAAGTTTGTAACCAAGTATAAATAACAACTCAAGGATCATAGACAAATAGGCATCCAAATTAAAAGAACATGTATATTATCTTTATATATATATATCAATTCTTTCTTTATATCAAGAAAAAGAATGAAAGTCTCAATGGTGGTATCCCGAGACTCTCTGGTCAAAGGATGATAAAGGTCACATTGTCTATTCCATTTAGGTTCCACCCAGGTGTAGAATGCTCCTGGTTTCCATCTCCAAATCGATGTGATAACACAGAGTTTATTAATCAGGATTTGCAGCCTTACTGTACTTCTCTTCCTTGCACCTCTGCAGAATCTCTAAGCTCCTCTGGTGGACTGGGTGTTGGAGAAAGCTAATACTATCCATACTTTTCAAAACTGCACATGGCGCTGTAACATCATGTCCTTAGGAAGCAAAAGAAAAACAAAAAAATGGAGAAAAGAAAAAGACATTATATAAGCCCACACCAACAGAGAATCAAGGACAATGCTGCCAACTATTTTAAGAGTACATAAAATTGTATCAAGTAATTGTGGTTAAATGTGAATAATTTTTCCAATTAATTTGAAGAAATTACACAAAAAGAAAAAAATAAAGGTCCTGTTTAGGTATTCAAAGTATTCTTTTTCAGTACTCAACATGTTGTTGCGTTAACACCATAATAAAAATCTCTAATTTAAAATACAAGGGAAATTACAAAAACAATTTGTATGGTGCCATTTTTTTAATGGACTCATTTTTATCAGGTCTGAAATACAATTAGAATATAGTTGGCAACAATGTAAGAAACATTGATGGAATCCCAAAGAGAAATAAACCCAAAACAATTTACCAAAAGTTAAACTTTCACAAATATCGCAATTAACCACACTTGTAGGAAATCCAAGTGTGTCAATGTTGAAAAAGTAGAAAGAAAAGCACCACAGAACAGGAAAAACCCAGTAGCACTTCTGTATTTATAAATCTGGAAACAAAGCTGGAGAATTTGTCAAAATTAACTATTGGGAAGAAAGGGAAGAGAGCACATTCAAGCAAGGACCAAAGCCCCAGATTATTGTTACTGAAACAGTGGGTCACTCGAGCAGTAAAGAGAGAAGAAAGATTGTACCATAAATATTAGGGATAAATGGATTTAAAGACAATTCGGGTTTTCCAGGCTTGGAAGGTGTTGAGAATCATTTATATGGTGAACATCTCTAGAGTTAGGACATTAAGTTCAAACTGTAAGTAACTTTGCCTTTAAAACACAAAAGTGAATAGTTTAAAAACAGATGGAGGCAAATTAAGCAACACATAATTATGTACTAAAGTTCCACTAGTATGCACATACTGTATAATTAGGAATAAGATACTATCTATGAATAGTTCTTGAGGAAGAATCATTTTAAAAGTTAAACAGAGGCAGAGTAATTTGAAGAGGTTTGCAAAGCATGGTTTAATCAAACTATAATTCCTTAAACTGGATACCCACACCCAGAGAATAGGCAACAACTTTTCAGCTAAGGACATAGAAACTTACGATGCCATAAAAATAAATTATAATAGACACAGGTATATGTATTTGTATATCTGATATAGATATAATCAGGTTTTGTATAATATTTTAAGAATTCATACAGTTAATTTAAAAATGAGCTAATAAAACATTATCTCATTTATCTAGTATGGAGAATCCATAGTTGCAATTGTTCAATGTTTCAAAAGAGACAAGTTTTACCAAGTTACCACCATTTCTTAGTCAAAAGATACAATAAAAATATTCTGTTCTCAATAATCTCCCACCTTGATTGAGTGCTTGGAGAAGGAATGCTTAGGCTCAGAAGAGCCTATATTTGGCTAGTAACATGGTCGGGTAGAGTTGGGAGTCTATCAATGGAGGGGGACCATTTGAGGAAAACAACACCTGGTGAGTTCTACTCATACTCTATCCAAATTGTAATTTTCTAAAGTTATCACCAGACTTTCAGGCCCTTCAATAACTAATGATATACAGCAGTCAGAAATAACTTATGAAAATTATGGTATTAAAGTGTTTTGTATAAAAGTTCAGAATATTAAATATACTAAATTATTAGGTAATCTTAAGTTAAAACTCACTAAAAATTAATACAGCCATTGTATTCATATTAGTCTCTCAGTAGTATCCAACTCTTTGCAACCCCCTGTAGCCCACCAGGCTCCTCTGTCCATGGGGATTCTTCAGGCAAGAATACTACAGTGGGTTGCCATACCCTCCTCCAGGGGATCTTCCCAACTCAGGGATCGAACCCAGGTCTCTTGCATTGTAGGTGGATTCTTTACCATCTGAGTCACCAAGGAAGCCTGACTAAGCACAATTTCAACTGGATAATGGGTAATTTTCTATCTGTGATCGTTTGTGTCTTACCGGCATAACTACAATTCAGGTATGAATGAAAATTCTTTCATTTTGCTTTCTATGCCTTCTTGTAACTCTTTACCAATTTTAAAGATTGTTTACACACTCCAATACAATTTCCAAACCTTAAAGTGATATTCCTCTCTTTGTTGTGTTCATCAGCTCCCTGTCAAGATAGTTTGGTTTCCTAGGATGGTTTTATAAGTACATGTTGCAGTGGAGTCTCAGACCCTTAAAAGGTTTATTTAATGTTTGCTTGTGCTAGTTTCTTGATGAAAGTGAAAGAGGGGAGTGAAAAAGTTGGCTTAAAGCTCAACATTCAGAAAACTAAGATCATGGCACCTGGTCCCATCACTTTATGGGAAATAGTGGGGAAACAGTGGAAACAGCGTCAGACTTTATTTTTATGGGCTCCCAAATCACTGCGGATGCTGATTGCAGCCATGAAATTAAAAGACGCTTACTTCTTGGAAGGAAAGTTATGACCAAACTAGACAGCATATTAAAAAGCAGAGATATTACTTTGCCAACAAAGGTCTGTCCAGTGAAGGCTATGGTTTTTCCAGTGGTCATGTATGGATGTGAGAGTTGGACTGTGAAGAAAGCTGAGTGCCGAAGAATTGATGTTTTTGAACTGTGGTGCTGGAGAAGACTCTTGTGAGTCCCTTGTACTGCAAGGAGATCCAACCAGTCCATTCTAAAGGAGCTCAGTCCTGGGTGTTCATTGGAAGCACTGATGCTGAGGCTGAAACTCCAATACTGTGGCCACCTCATGTGAAGAGTTGACTCTTTGGAAAAGACCCTGATGCTGGGAGGGATTGGGGGCAGGAGGAGAAAGGGACAACAGAGGATGAGATGGCTGGATGGCATCACCAACTTGATGGACATGAGTTTGGGTGAACTCCGGGAGTTTGTGATAGACAGGGAGGCCTGGCGTGCTGCGATTCATGGGGTCGCAAAGAGTCAGCCATGATTGGGCAACTGAACTGAACTGAACTGTGCTAGTTTCTAGTCTAGTCTGGATAATTTCTCAGTCTGAGATTATGCATCAAACTGCATAAATTCCCACGCAAGGTTAACAGCTATAACCCATGCATGGTGAAGATACAGAACACTAATTTTCTTAGGCAACCTTTGTTTTCAAACTTTATTCAAGGCCTTACACATATTGATAAGATTATTCTTGCTCCTCCTGCTGCTGCTGCTGCTAAGTCGCTTCAGTCGTATCCGACTCTGCGCAACCCCATAGATGTCAGCCCACCAGGCTCCCCCGTCCCTGGGATTCTCAAGGCAAGAACACTGGAGTGGGTTGCCATTTCCTTCTCCAATGCATGCAAGTGAAAAGTGAAAGTGAAGTCGCTCAGTCGTATCTGACTCTTAGCGACCCCATGGACTGCAGCCTACCAGGCTCTCTGTCCATGGGATTTTCCAGGCAAAAGTACTGGAGTGGGGTGCTTGTTCCTCGTAGGCAGGGCCAATAAATATAATTTTTCAATTATCTTTTCAGTGACAGAAAAGTTCAAGCTCTTTGAAGCTCCTTATACCATATAACAGAGGCTTAATTCCAGTTTCCTTGTAGCATTCAAATCTGAAACCATGTCTCTGATTCTCTAACAGTTCCTATAATGCCAGTTCCTAGGCCTTTTTTAAAAGTATATTTTTAATGGCCATTTTTTAAAGATAAATTTCACATACAGTAAAATTCACTAATCTCAAGTATACAGTTTGGCCTGGCGTGCTGTGATTCATGGGGTCGCGGAGAGTCGGACACGACTGAACTGAACTGAAGCTTAAACAGATGGTTATATCATGTAATCCTCAATCAAGATATAGAACATTTTCATCACCTCAACTAGTTCTTGTATTCCCTTCTGGTAAATACCATCCCTACCCCTCCCAGAGTCAACCAAGTAATGATCTATGTATTATTTAACCTGTTCTTAAACTGAATGAAATAATACAGTACATATTCTTTCATGTCTGGCTTTCTGATAAATATTTTTGTGACTCATTTATCATATCAGTAGTTTAGTATTTTAATTGCTAAATAATGTAACAAGGTAGGAATATATCACAACTTGGTTATCGTTTCTTTCACTGATGGATGTTTAGATATTTCCATTTGGGGGTTATTATAAATAAAGCCACTATAGACATTCATTCTGTGTGCATCTGTATATAATAGCTTCATAGAAATATAATTCACATAGCACACAATTCACTTATCTAAAGTGTACAATTCAGAGGTTTTTAGTAAAATTCCCAAAGCTGCTTAACCATCATCACAATCAATTTTAGAATACCTTCATCATATCCAAGAGAAACCATTTATCTTTAAACTATCACTTCCCTTCTCATTTCCCAGTCTTCCCACTCCAGCCCTAGGCAAACACTAATCTATACTCTATACAAAGATTTGCCTATTCTAGAAAATTGATATAAATGGAATCATACAGTATGTGACCTTTGGTGCCTTACTCTTTCACTTAACAAAATGTTTTCAAGCTTCATCCCGCTGTAGCATGTACCAGTACTTCATTTACATGACAGAATAGTACTCCATTGTATGGATATAGCAGTTTGTTTATCCATTCAATTGCTGATGAATATTTGAGTTGTTTCTATCAATATCGTTTGGCTACTATTAGTATGTTGCTAAGAACATCAGGTACAAGTTTTGTTTGAACACCTGTTTTCAATTCTTTTAGGTATCTACCTAAGAGAGGCATTACTAGGTAAAATATAACTAGCAGGGTGTTTTACAAAGTGACTACATCATTTTACATTTTCACCAGCAGCATATGAGGCTTCCAATTTCCCCACATCCTTACCAACATTATTTCCTGTCTAATTTACTGTATCTGTGAAGTGGTATCTCACTGTGGTTTCAATATGCATTTCCCTGATGAGATATTATATTGAGCATCTTTTCATGTGTTTTATTGACTATTTGCATATCTTCTTTAGAGAAATGCCTTTTCAGATACTTTGCCCTTTTTAAAATCAGTTTATTAGTATTTTTTACTATTGAACTGCAAGAAATGCTTACATTCTAGACACCAGTTCTTTATCAGATACGTTTTATAAATATTTTCTATCATTCTATGAGGTATCAGTTCTTAATAGTTTTCCTCTGAGGCACAAAAGCTTTCTATTTGAGTGAAGTCTAATTTATCCCTTTTTGTATTTGGTTGCTTATGCGTTAGGTGTCATACCTAAGAAACCAATGCCTAATCCAAACTGAGAAATGTGAATCCTCCAACTTTTGCCCTTCATGCATTTCTAGATTCCTCTACATATCAATTTTGGGATCAGCCTTGTCAATAGCTGGGATTTTGACAGGACTGTGCTGAATATGTAGATTCATTATTGCCAGCTAACTACATTAACCTTTTCAATGCATGAACACAATATTTTCCCATTAACTGTGGTATGGGAATACTAACAATATTTTGCAGTTTTGGTGAACAAGTCTTGCAATTCTTTTGTTAAATTGATTAATAAGAATTTTATATTTGTTGGTGCCCTTGTAATTGGAGCACCAACTTAATTTTGTTTTCGGGTTTTTCATTTTTAGTGTATAGAAATATAACCGATTTTGCATATTGATTTGGAGTCCTGCAACTTGATGAGCTCATTTATTATCTCCAGCAGATTTTTTTGTATATTCCTTAGGAAATTTTATACACAATATGCCATCTATAAACAAAATGGTTTCTTCCTTTCCGATTTGGATGTCTTTTATTTCTTTTCCTTGCCTGTTTACTCTTACCAGTATCTCCAAGGCAATGTTATATAGAAGATGTGAAAGAAGATATCCTGTCTTATTTCTGATCTTAAGGGAAAAGTATTCAGTTATTCACCATTAAATATGGATTTTTCACAGGTCCCCTTATCAGACTGAGGAAGTCTTCTATTTCTAATTTGTTCAGCATTTTTATAATGAAAAACATGAAAAGGTATTCACTTCTGTGAGGCCTTTTCTGTGTATGTTGAGGTGATGATGTGATTTTTGTCCTTTATTCTATCAATATGGTGTATTACACTGACTTGATTTTTCTAAGCTGAATCAATCTTGCATTTCTGAGTAAATTTCAGTAGATAATGGTATAAAATATTGTTTACATATTACTGAACTCAGCTTATAAAGATTCTGTTGACAATTTTTGTTGAGGGATATTGGTTTGTGGTTTTCATTTCTGTGATATCTTATCTGGTATCCTGGTAATACTGTCTTCACCAAATGAGAACAATAGTATTCCCCTATCTTCTATTTTTTGGGAAGAGTTTATAAAGAATTGGTGCTAACTTTTTATTTCATTAAGTACTGGGTAAAATTTATCAATGAATCCACTGTTCTTGGCTTTGCTCTGTGGGAAGATTTTTTTTCATAACTAATCCAATCTCTTTTCCTGTGACAGGCCTTTTCAGACTTTCTATTTCTTCTGAAGTCAGTATAGGCTGTTAGCATCTTTTCAGGAATTTTTCCATTTCCACTAGATTTTAATTTGCTGCCATAGAACTGTTCATAGTATTATAATCCTTTTCATTTCCATCAGTTCAGTAGCAACACCCTCCTTTATTTCCCCAAATTACTAATTTGAGTCTCCTTTCTCCTTTTCTTGGTCTGTCTACCTCGAAGTTTGTCAATTTTGTTTACATTTTTAAAGAAGTAGTTTTTGCTTTTGTTTTCTTCTACTTTATTTATTTCAGATCTCCTCTTTATAATGTCCTTCCTATTTCTTCCTTTAGGTTTAGTTTGCCCTTTTCCCCTAGAATCATAAGGTGAGGCATTAGGTTATTGATTTGAGATATTCTTTCTTTTTTAATAGAAGTATTTGAAGCTATAAATTTTCCTCTAAACACTGTTTTACCTGTATCCCATAAGATTTGGGTGTATATTTTCTTGCATTAATTTCAAACTATTTTCTAATTTCCTGTGTGATTTCCTTTGTCTCACTGGTTATTAAGAACTGTGTTATTTAGTCTCCACGTATGTTTAGAGACATATTATTTTTGTTCCTCTATTCTTTCAATACAATCTTTTGTACTAAATACATGTCATCTAGTATATTGTTTAAACATTTTGGTCATTTATTTTACTATATTATTTTTTAGCTATTTTCTTAACAGGGAATTAAAATTAGCATCTTGATTTATAACAATCTAGCCTGGATTAAAAACGACATAATTTCAATAGTATATAAAAACTTTCCTCCATATAACTTCATTCCCATCATCTTCCTTTATGCTGTTATTGTCATGCAAATTACAGCTTTTAAAATGTCATGCCCTCCAACAGAGATATGTAATTATTGTTTTTTATAGTTGTCTTTTAAATTAGATTGGAGGAAAAAAAGGTTACAAAATTAATTTTTTTAAGTTACAAAATGTAAAAGATACATTTATACTGCCTTTAATGGTACTCTTTATTACATCATATGCTTTCAAATTACTGTCTAGTGTCCTTTCATTTCAGCCAGAACTCCCTTTAATATTTCCTGTGGGACAGCTAGTGGCAGTCATTCAGGATTTGTTTACCTGGAAATGTCTTAATTCCACCATCATTGAAGGATAGTTCTTCTTGTGAGTGTCTGTGTATATGTGTGTTTGGGGATTTTTTTTCTTTTTTTGGCTGCACTAGTCTTCACGGCTGCACAGAGGCTTTCTCTTGTTGTGGAACACAGGCTCTAGGCATGTGGGCTCAACAGTTGTGACACATGGGGTCAGCTGCTCTGCGGCATGTGTGATCTTCCCCAACCAGGTATCAAACCCATGTCCCTTACATCGGCAGGCAGATTCTTATCAACTGGACCACCAGGGAAGTCCTAAAGGATAGTTTTAGTGAATATATAATTCTTGATTGACAGACTTCTTTTCTTCCAGCACTTTGGATATGCCATGCCATTGTTCTCTAGTCTCAATGGTGTCCAATGATGAATCAACTGTCAATCATACTGAGAATACCTTGTGCATGTGTGTGTGCTAAGTTGTTTCAATCATGTCCGACTCTTTTGAGACTCTATGGACCATAGTCCGCCAGGCTCCTCTGTCCATGGGATTCTCCAGACAAGAATACTGGAGTGGGTGTGGGGACCCCGAAGGAGATCAGTCCTGGGTGTTCACTGGAAGGACTGATGCTAAAGCTGAAACTCCAATACCTTGGCCACCTCATGGGAAGAGTTGACTCACTGTAAAATACCCTGATTCTGGGAGGGATTGGGGGCAGGAGGAGAAGGGGATGACAGAGGATGAGATGGCTGGATGGCATCACCGACTCGATGGACATGAGTTTGGGTGAAGTCTGGGAGTTGGTGATGGACAGGGAGGCCTGGTGGGCTGCGATTCATGGGGTCGCAAAGAGTCGAACACGACTGAGCGACTGAACTGAACTGCACTGGCATGCCAGTTCTTCACCACTAGTGGAAAGACCACTTTGTACATGATGTGCTGCTTTCAACAGTCTCTCTTTACCTCTACATAGTTTAATTATGATACATCTAAGTTTGAATCTCTGAATTCACCCATCTTATAATCTGTTGAGCTTCTGAGATGCATAGATCAATTTTCTCATCAAATTTGAGGAGACTGGGGCCATTATTTCCTGAAATATTCTTTCTGTCCCTTTCCCTCCCTTCCTTCTGGACTCTCAAAAGTTTATATGCCTCATGGTGTCCCATAGGTCGAGAAGTTCTGCTTATTTTCTTCATTCTTTATTCTCCCTGTTCTTCAACTCAACTGATCTGTCTTCATGTTTACTGATTCTGGCTTCTGCTTAGTCAAATCTGCTATTGAGCCCTTCTTCTGAATTTCTCATTTCAGTTACTATACACTTTTTCCCACTTCAAAACTGATGTGTGTGTATCTAAAATTTTATATTCTCCACCTAGTGGGACACTGTTCTCATACTCTCCCTTTACTCTTCAGATATGGTTGCCTTTATGTCTTTAAACATATTTAAAATAGTTTAAAGATTCTGTCTAGCAATATCAATGCCTGGATTTTTTCAGAGATAGGTTTTTACAGATTCCTTCTTTCCCCATGTATGGGTCATATTTTCATATTTCTTTGTATGTCTCAAAATCTTATACAGAACACCGGACATTTGAAATAATATAACATGGTAACTCTGAAAATCAGATTTTCTCTCTCTCCCCAGGATTTACTATTGCTGCTGATTCTTATAGTTGCTATTTGTTTAGGACATTCCTGAACTAATTCTGAAAGTTTGTATTCTTTGTCACAGGTGACCATGGAAACCTCTGCTCACTTAGCTTAATAAACAGCTACTGATTGGAGGCATATATCTTTACATTCCTGAAACCAGTAATTCTTCCAGTCTTTGTCAAGGGTCATTGAGTGCTTACATTGAAGTGTACCTACAACATTCAGCTAGGCAGTTTAGAACTCTGCCTTACCCTGCTCACACAAAACCTGAATGTTATCCTGAGATAAGAAATCAGGATCTCTTCAGGTCTTTACTGAGCATAGCCCTAGGCACATACACAGTCCTATGCATCTGCTTAGCCACCTAAATTCCCATGAATACACAAAAACTTTTCATAGCCATTATGGAAACCTCATTTCCCAGGTGTTTCTTTTAAATGTTTGATTAGTTTTTGCCCCAGCTGTTATCTATTGCATCAGAGTTGCAGTGTTCAACAACTGCTTCTGACTGTTTTGGACAAAACCCCTAGATCCAAGGTTATTCATACTGGGAAAGCGCCAAGTCAGGTTAAAAGATGGCCTTGTAAGTGGGGTCTTCCATGAAACTACCAAATAGGTTAAATAACGAAAATTCTCTGGGAATGGAGCTCTGAAGGAGTGCCAGTCCCCTTCTACTTCCTCCAGTGGTTGTCCCACTTCTGATTTTCATTGCACATCTAGGCTATAGGTTTTCAAGGCCACTGTAGAGCTCAAGAGGGAGGGTGGTGAGTAGTGCAAGCTTAAACACTATAAAATGCACTGACATTAACAATATTCAGTCTTTTTCTTGTACGTACACTTTCCAAATTACTGCAGGCCTTTGATGAATTTCGTGAGCTCCAACAAAGTTATTCCAACAATTTTTGCAAGTGTTTCTGTTGCTTTTATGGAAAAGACACATTTTCAGAAGTCCTGTTTCCACTATTGAATTGATATTCAATCTAAAACCCTTACTCTTAATCACCACACCATAGAGCCTAACACAGAATGAATTTATTAGTAATGGTCAGGGTTTTGTTGTTAAGAAAAATGCATTTAATTGTCTTAAGTACTGGGTAGAATTGTGGATAGCCTACTGCATAGAAATCCTAGACCCAGGGCTTACCAGGTGGCACTAGTGGTAAAGAACCCAGCTGCCAATGTAGGAGAAATCCTAGATCCTGTTTGTTGTTGTTGTTTAGTTGCCATGTCATGTCCAACCCTATTTAGGTGTTATCTAAATTAGTTTTGAAAATGAAAGTGAAGTTGCTCAGTCGTGTCCGACTCTGCGACCTGTGGACTGTAGCCCACCAGGCTCCTCCATCCATGGGATTCTCCAGGCAAGAATATTGAAGTGGGTTGCCATCTCCTGCTCCAAAATTAGTTTTAGTACCTGGTTATTTCTGGAAATGGATTGTCACTGGAATTCTCCCACTTGCAAAAACAAATGGGAGTACATTAGAGTTATGCAGCCCATAGTGTAGGATGATGAAGAGGAACAGGTTATGTGGGAACCATTAATGCTCTCTACCTACAGACACTATATGAATGGCTTCAGATTTTCTCCCTGTAGATGAAGACACTGAATGACACTTTAAATTCTCATTCTTGCCTCTTATGCCAATGCCACAGCTTAATTTCCTGTCTCTCCCTAGTCTTTTCAGATGGATTAAAATTCCTCTTTGGCTATATTTTTATGTAAATCCAAAAGAAACAAATAAGCATTACTGCACTCACAGCAACATACTGTACAACTCATGGTCAAGTTATGATCTCCACTGTACTCTCTAGTCCAGGCTCTTTCTTATTCAGAAGGAGAAAATCAGAGGCAAGATGGATGACACCACTGGAATAGTTGTTCTTCCATACCTCACTGTTGACCAGAAAAATCATTACCATTTCTAATTTTACCTCCTAGCAAGGCCAACATGGTACCTCATTCAAATTGACTGTTTACATGACTCTACCAAGAATATTTTATGGTTTCCTAGGGAAATAGATGGGGAAACATTGGAAACAGTGTCAGACTTTATTTTTTTGGGCTCCAAAATCACTGAAGATGCTGATTGCAGCCATGAAATTAATAGACGCTTACTCCTTGGAAGGAAAGTTATGACCAACCTAGATAGCATATTCAAAAGCAGAGACATTACTTTGCCAACCAAGGTCAAGGCTATGGTTTTTCCAGTGGTCATGTATGGATGTGAGAGTTGGATTGTGAAGAAAGCTGAGCGCCGAAGAATTGATGCTTTTGAACTGTGGTGCTGGAGAAGACTCTTGAAAGTCCCTTGGACTGCAAGGAGATCCAACCAGTCCATTCTAAAGGAGATCAGTCCTGGGTGTTCATTGGAAGGACAGATGCTAAAGCTGAAACTCCAATACTTTGGCCACCTCATGCGAAGAGTTGACTCACTGGAAAAGACTCTGATGCTGGGAGGGATTGGGGGCAGAAGGAGAAGGGGATGACAGAGGATGAGATGGCTGGATGGCATCACCGACTCGATGGACATGAGTTTGAGTGAACTCTGGGAGTTGGTGATGGACAGGGAGGCCTAGTGTGCTGTGATTCACGGGGTTGCAAAGAGTCAGACATGACTGAGACATTGAACTGAATAAACTGCCACAGCTATAACAGACAACTATAACAAATTTATTCCTCAATTAAGTTTTTTTATTTAAAGGTCTTAAAATGGCATTGTGTTCTCTAATATAGAAATCTATAAAAAAGAAAAAATAACAGTCAAAAGAAGATTTAAATTTGATATTCTCATTTGTGCTCAGCTGGCTTGATGAAGAAGAATGTTAGAGAATTCCTTAAATTATCATATGTGAAACGAATCGCCAGTCCAGGTTCGATGCATGATACAGGATGCTCGGGGCTGGTACACTGGGATTACCCAGAGGGATGATATGGGGAGGGAGGTGGGAGGAGGGTTCAAGATGGGGAACACATGTACACCCGGGGTGGATTCATGTCAATGTATGGCAAAACCAATGCAATATTATAAAGTAATTAGTCTCCAATTAAAATAAATAAATTAAAAATAAAAAGAGCCAAAAAAAAAAAGACAAAGTAATGCAAAAAAAAAAAAAAAACAAGAATTTTTTTGTTGTTGTTGTTCAGCAACAAGGTATTTCTTGACAATTAGCTAAGTCCACTGATATTTATTTCCTTTAAAAGATACTCTCAAAGGAAGTGAAAATATATTGCACTCTGTATTCTACATTTTCTGTCTTCATTAGAAATAATGTTTTTGACATCTTACTCTAATTCAAAATCTGAACTTGGTCACCTTCTGCCTTTCACATGCTCTACTTCTGTTTAAATAATCTCCAATTCCTGTTTCACTTTGATATATCTGCATACTACTTATGGTGATCATAAAAGTTCTGAATCTACTACTTAGTCCATTTCCAGTTATTTTGTTAGTTTCTATTGTGCAATACTACAATGTTCTAATTTTATAACATCCTTTTATCTTAAACTCACCAAAAAAGAGCAGGTGGTAAATGGTACAGAGGGAGGAAAAACACTAAATTTTGGCACTGACACTGACATACTGTAACACAATTATTCTCTGTAACAAATCTGCTCGCTCAGTGATTGTCTCAAAATGCAAATGAACTATCTTTTTTGTTTCTTGATAAAAAGGGAAATTTTAAAAGTTTATGCAAGGGGGACCTTCTAGCATGTTGGTCATACTCTCTTAACATAGAAGATAGTTTCACAAGTGTTTTCACTTTGTGATAATTCACTGAACTCTGTTTTTGTTCTGTGCACTTTTACGCATACATGTCATATCCCAGTATAAAAGAGTTTATTACACGGAAGCTCTATGCTCCTCAGAAAGAGAAATTAGATTAGAAAACAAGAATCTAGAAATTATCAAAGTAGAGATAATACAGGCTCAGTTGATTGATCATTAGAAGTATTAGTAACATTGCATGTCTTTGTACTAATACTAATACACACAGAATCAGCTTTCACAAATAATATTTTAAATGCCAAAAGAACATACAATGTAACTTTTAAAGAAAGCAAAGTATTTCATAGTAAATATAAGAATAGTTTATTGTCTTAGTTAAATCTTAGTATGAAGTGAAGTGAAGTCGCTCAGTCATGTCTGACTCTTTGCAACCCCATGGACTGTAGCCTACCAGGCTCCTCCATCCGTGGGATTCTCCAGGCAAGAGTACTGGAGTGGGTTGCCATTTCCTTCTCCAGGGATTTTCCCAACCAAGGGATCAAACCCGGGTCTCCTGCAGATGCTTTAACCTCTGAGCCACTTAATATAATATGTATCAATTTCCAGAATTGATACATTTTCCAATATTGATAGATAAATTGATGTCCACTATAATAAATAAAAATACATCTTTAAAAAAAACCTTTTTCTTTTAATTTTTTGCTGGTAACTGTAGTCAATAATGCAGTATATATTTCAAAGTGGCCAAGAAATAAACTTGTGAAAGTTCTCATCACATCCAGAAATGTTTTGTAACTCTGTATAGTGATGGATGGAATCATTTCACAGTATATATAAATACTGAATCATTATGTTATATACCTGAAACTAATACAATGTCATATGTCCATTATACCTCAATTTAAGTTAGTTTCAAGTTTTTGGCAAAGATAGCCTCTTAGAAATAATTTTGGCAAAGGCAAAGCAGTTTTAAGATTTTCCTTCTATTTTCAAAAAACATATATAGTTCTACTCACAAAGGTCAGTTCGTACACATTATAATCTGAAGTACAGAAATGAAATTCAATTACTTTGGCCTCTCATTTTATAAATACAATCTTTCTAATATTTTAGTCATTTAAAAAATATAATAGCCAAATTTAAATTTTCACTGCTAAAGGACATGCCAAAAAGCCACATAAGTAAGCCTAGGAGCCCTGAAAGTACAAAGTGTACCCTCCCGCACTTCTGCTGAGGCTTCTTGGCTGAAAAAATATGATTTTAAATGATTACATATGTATTAGAAAATCCTCACTATGCAGCAATGGTCTATCTAAGGTTAGAGCTACAGCAGGGGAGATACACAAAAAAGTATCCAGCTTTATCCATTTCTAACTTTTAGAGTAAAATTCAGCTAAACGAAATTAGGCATAAGGAAATGAATATTACACTTCATAAGCAGACACTTTACATGTATTATCTAACTTCACCCTCATAATATTGAAGGTACTATTAACACTCCAAGTAAAACAGCTAACAGTCACAAAATCAGTCCAGAGAAGAGATGACAACTGATCCAGCGGATGACAGCAGAGATGACAGGTGAAGCTGGCTTATCCACCATACTACACTATCTCCATCCTAATTTCTGTCTCCTGATTTATGCTTCCACATTATGTTTCATTTGTAATAAAAACTACGACAGTAGAAGAAAACAGAGAACAGCATCAATAATAAGTTCTATACAATTACATAATAATTTCACTTGTTGCTTAAAAATCTTACCAATGTCAGTATGCCTAAGAAATACCAGGTGCTTTACACTCACTATTCCTATCAGTAGTTATTAATAATATATACACACACATACATAAAGTTCACCAGCACTCATCAGATCTGAAACACGATGTTAGGGCATGACTTAATAAAAAAAACAAAAACCAGAAGCATGGCAGAATACTGAGGTCTATTGCTTACCAGTTTTTCTCTGAATGTGTCTTTTCCCAGCTTCCCTGAAAGCAACCATGGCTCTAAAAAAAGCTCGGAGAACTGACCATCGGAAAATAGCTACAGGATCAATTCCAATCATCCCAGAGATAAATGCATTCTTGCTACTTCTCAGAAGAGCTACAATGTCAGGGCGCATATGATCTGTATTTTTTTCCCGGAAATCCTACATGAAAAAAATACCAGTGTTATTTTTGAAAAAACGTATTAAGCCAAGAAGAAAATGGGTGACATATTTGAACAGTGGCTGAATAAGGGTATAGAAGTGATTTCTATGTTAGCCAGCTAGATGGACCAGATAGATATCCTCTATAAAGTCCCATCTAAGCCTAAAACTATTTAATTCTATAATTCATTTAAATTAGAATGAACATTCCACCAACTTATTGCAGCTTGTTAAACACTGGTCTCGGAGAGATTCTCTAAGGGACTATCACATAAAACAACAAGAGAGTTGAGCAATAAAAAGAAGCCAGAAATGAGAAGACCAGGAACATTTCACTAAAAGGGAACACCTACTACCTATAGGTGGTGCTAAGTTGCAGAAGTTAGGAGAATGTTAGTAAGACTGAGGCCTAGAGCATTCGTGGCAAGGGTGAGAGAGGTACAAGAAAAGGGAGATAAATAGGCTATGGAAGCTATGTAAGACTCAGTTAGGAGTCTGGACTTTATTCAAGTGTCAAGGAAAGCCACTGGAAGGATAATGACATGAACTAACTGATGTTTTATAAACATCACTGATTGCTACTGAGGGAATTAATTGTACAAGAGGAGACCAGCTACTGCAGTATTCCAAATAAGAGCTGACAGTGACTCAGACTATAAGGACGGTACTATAAGAAAGGGAAAATGGTTACATATTTGGGACATTTTTTAGAGGTAAGGGCAAAGAACTTGCTGGTGGATTAGAGCATTGTGAGTGAACGAGACAATTAGGTTAACACCTATATTTTGGGTTTGAGCAATGAGGTAGGTGGAGGTACTATATATATTAATATGGAGAAGACTTGAGAAAAGAGAAGATATGAGGATAGAAAATGATTATCAGGAGATAAGTTTTGTCCAAGTGAAGTTTGAGATGCTGAAAATAATGATAATAGCAAACACATTTATTGAGAAGTTACTAAGTAAATGGCACACTTCTAAGCATTTTACACATGTTGTCTCATTGAAGTTCATTTCATCACCTTAACAAGTCCTTGAGATAGATACACCGTATTGGTGTTTTTCTTTCTGGCTTACTTCACTGTATAATAGGCTCCAGTTTCATCCACCTCATTAGAACTGATTCAAATGTATTCTTTTTAATGGCTGAGTAATACTCCATTGTGTATATGTACCACAGCTTTCTTATCCAATGGAGTATTACTCAGCCATTAAAAAGAATACATTTGAATCAGTTCTAATGAGGTGGATGAAACTGGAGTCTATTTTACAGAGTGAAGTAAGCCAGAAAGAAAAATACCAATACAGTATACTAACACATATTTATGGAATTTAGAAAGATGGTAATGATAACACTGTATGTGAGACAGCGAAAAAGACACAGAACAGTCTTTTGGACTCTGTGGGAGAGGGCAAGGGTAGGATGATTTGGGAGAATGGCAATAAAACATGTATATTATCATATGTGAAACAAATCGTCAGTCCAGGTTTGATGCATGATACAGGATGCTCGGGGCTGGTGCACTGGGAAGACCCAGAGGGATGATATGGGGAGGGAGGTGGACGGGGGTTCAAGATGGGGAACACATGTACACCCAAGGCAGATTCATGTCAATGTATGGCAAAACCAATACAATATTGTAAAGTAATTAGCCTCCAATTAAAATTTTTAAAAAAATAAATTAAAAAAAAATTTTAAAAACCAACCAACTTAAAAAAAAATGTCCTTGAGATGGATGATATTATTATTATTTTATAGATGAGGAAATTGAGTCACAGAAAGGTTAACTATCTTGGTCCCTATCACACAGTAATGGGAAGAACAGAGCCACTCATAACCACTATACTGTGTCTGCATACAGACACCAAGTAGGCAGACGGATATATGTGCCTAGAAAGTTACACTCCTGGAAGAAGGTCCCAGACTGATACACAGAGTACAGGCATTTGACTTTAGCCACACCCAGATGGAAGGACTGGTGAGTAAATCACTTCATGTCAGTGCAGCTTCACCATTCCCTTCCGTTCCGTCACTCAGTCGTGTCCGACTCTGCGACCCCGTGGACTGTAGCCTACCAGGCTTCTCCGTCCATGGGATTCTCCAGGCAAGAATACTGGAGTGGGTTACCGTTTCCTTCTCCAGGGGATCTTCCCGACCCAGGGATCGAACCCGGGTCTCCCGCATTGGAGGCAGACGCTTTAACCTCTGAGCCACCAGCTTCACAGAAGAGCTCTAACTCAGAATTCCTTGAGGGTCATGCCTAGTATAATGTCATCAACCCTCATGTCCACAAGGCAGCTTGGACTCATCTTGCTACCTTTGGGACTTTCCTTTCCTAATAATTCTTGGTTCTCCTGAAAACAGGAGGAAGGGGGAAACAAGTCAGAAGTCTTGGTGCTTAGTTTGTCCCTAAGTACCCTTTGAGCAAAAGTATAAATTATAAAAGTTAGCAAAACTGAGGAAGAATTTTCAAATCAAAATACCAGCAGCAGCAAATACTGAGGGCAGACAAACATAACTAATTTAACTCTAACAATCACTCAATAAAATAGATTCAATTATAAACAAAACTTCACTGCTAAGTAATCAGAGAGAAAGAAGTTCGTCAGAAGTCAAACATAGTAAGCATTGCTAACAGGAACTAAAACATAAGTCTGCCCTACTCCAAAGATTATTCTGTCCTATTAACAACTACACTGTAAAATCTAATACTCTATATCTCTTTTCCATGTTGATATTCATCAACATTTCCCAATGTAACGGTCCTGTCTCTCTGTCTTCATATTTCTACATTCCTAAGTACTAATAAACTAAATCACATCATAAACTAATCACATCATCATCGAAACTGTCTTCTGTTGCTTTCTATAACAACACAGCTTGTGAATTAACTTATATCCTGTGCTATCCCTTCTCAGTCCCCACTGTTGGTTCTGTATTAAAAAATCTTAAGAGTTTCATCTTGTGTACTCATTTTCTGGTCATCTTACATCAGTTTATCTCAACCATAATTGTGGCTTAAACTCTATCTAAATGATGAAACTCAAATCTCTATTTCCAGCTCAGATATTTCTTGTTAAGTCTGAAGATGCATTTATACATTTTAAAGGTATCTCAAACTTGAAAGAAAATGTGTAAGACTAGTATTGTTTATATGCTTTAAAACAGTCACCAGTGAAACCATGTGGACCTGGAATTCCCTTTGTAGAAACTTTTAAATTACTGATTCAAATTACTTAACAAACATAGGATTTTTAAGTTTTCCTATATTTTCTGGTGTCAGTTTTGGTGATATATTTTCATGGAATCTTCACCTTTACACTGTCAAATTTATTGTCAAAACATGTTCATATCTTAATCTATAGAGTGTGTAGTTAAATCCCCTTATTTGTTTCTGCTACCAGCAATCTGTGAAGCTTTCTCCTTTCATTAGTTATTTTCTGTTATCTTTTACTTATACAGTTTACCCTTCAACAACATGGGAGTTATGAATGCTGACCAAAACCACAATTAAAAATCCCCATATAAAAAAAAAATCCCCATATAACTTTACAGTCAGATCTGCATAGCATCTACAGTGCTGCATTTGTGGATTCAGTCAATTATAGATCACACAGTACTACAACATCTATTTACTGAAAGATGTCTGTGCATAAGTTGTTACTCAGTTGTTCAACAGTTTCTGACCCTTTGCATCCCATGGACTGCAGCATGCCAGGCTTCCCTGTCCCTCACTATCTCCTGGAGTTTGCTCAAACTCATGTCCATTGAGTCGATGATGCCATCCAACAATCTCATCCTCTGTCACCCTCTTCTCCCCCTGCCATCAGTCTTTTCCAGCATCAGGGTCTTTTCCAATGAGTCAGCTCTTTGTGTTAGGTGGCCAAAGTATTGCAGCTTCAATTCAGCATCAGTCCTTGCAATGAATTTTCAGGGTTAATTTTCTTTGGGATTGACTGGTTTGATATCCTTGCTGTCCAAGGGACTCTCAAGAGTATTCTCCAGCTCCACAGTTCAAAAGCATCAATTCTTCAGTGCTCAGCCTTCTTTACAGTCCAAATCTCACATCCATACGAGACTATTGGAAAAACCATAGCTTTGATTAGGCAAACCTTTGCTGGCTAAGTGACTGTCTAGGTTTGTCATAGTTTTTGTTCCAAGGAACAAGAGTTTTTTAATATCATGGCTGCAGTCACCATCTGCGGTGATTTTGGAGTTCAAGGATATAGTCTGTCACTGTTTCCATTTTTTCCCCAGGTATTTGCCATGAAGTGATGGGACCAGAAGCCATGATCGTAGTTTTTTGAATGTTTAGTGTTAAGCCAACTTTCTCACTCTCCTCTTTTACCTTCAACAAGAGGCTCTTAAGTTCCTCTTCACTTCAGGCCATTAGGGTAGTGTCATCTGCATAAGAGAAGTTGTTGATATTTGTCCCAGCAGTCTTGATTTCAGCTTATGATTCATCCAGCCCGGCATCTGCCATGATGTACTCTGCATAGAAGATAAATAAGCAGGATGACAATATACAGCCTTGATGTACAAATTTTCTAGTTTGTTGTGATCCACACAGTCAAAGGCTTTAGCGTAGTCAATGAAGCAGATGTTTTCCTGGAATTCTCTTGCTTTTTATATGATCCAACAGATGTTGGCAATTTGATCTCTGGTTCCTCTGCCTTTTCTAAATCCAGCTTGAACATCTGGAAGTTCTCAATTCAAGTACTATTGATTTAAATGCTATCTTGATTGAAGTACTAGCTTGAAGGATTTTGAGCATTACCTTGCTAGCATGTGACATGGGTACAACTGTGTGGTAGTTTGAGCATTCCCTGGCATTGCCCTTCTTTGGGACTGGAAAAAGTGACCTTTTCCAGTTCTATGGCCACTGCAGAGTATTCCAAATTTACTGGCATTTTAAGTGCAGCACTTTAACAGCATCATCTTTTAGGATTTGAAATAGCTCAGCTGGAATTCCATCACCTCCGCTAGCTTTGTAGTGATGCTTTTTAAGGCCCACTTGACTTCACACCCAGGATGTCTGGCTCTAGGTGACTGACCACTCCATTGTAGTTGTACGCGTCATTAAGACCTTTCCTGTACAGTTCTGTGTATTCTTGCCACCTCTTCTTAATATCTTCTGCTTCTGGTAGGTTCATACATTTTCTGTCCTTTATTGTGCCCATCTTTGCATGAAATGTTCCCTTGGTATCTCTAATTTTCTTGAAGAAATCTCTAGTCTTTCCCATTCTATTGTTTTGTTCTTATTTCTTTGCATTGTTCACTTCAGGCTTTTTTTTAATCTCTCCTTCCTATTCTTTGGAACTCTGCATTGAGATGGATCGGAGAAGGCAATGGCAAGCCGCTCCAGGACTATTGCCTAGAAAATCCCATGGATGGAGGAGCCTGGTTTCTCATTTGCTTTTCGCTTCTCTTCTCGGCTATTTGTAAGGCATCCTCAACCATTTTGCCTTTTTGCATTTTTTTTTCTTGGGGATGGTGGTCTTGATCATGGCCTCCTGTACCATGTCACGAATCTTTGTCCATAGTTCTTCAGGCACTCTATCAGATCTAATCCCTTGAATCTATTTGTCACTTCCACTGTATAATTTTAAGGGATTTGATTTAGATCATACCTGAATGATCTAGTGGTTTCCCCTACTTTCTTCAATTTAAAGTCTGAATTTTGCAATCAGGAGAGTTCATGATCTGAGCCACAGTCATCTCCTGGTATTTTTTTTTTTTTTTTTTTTTGCTGACTGTATGTAGCTTCTCCATCTTTGGCTGCAAAGAATATAACCAATCTAATTTTCATATTGACCATCTGGTGATGTCCATGAGTAGAGTCGTCTCTTGTGATGTTGGAAGAGGGTGTTTGCTATGTCCGGTACGTTTTCTTGGCAAAACTGTTAGCTTTGCCCTGCTTCATTTTGTACTCCAAGGCCAAACTTACCTGTTACTCCAGATATCTTTTGACTTCCTATTTTTGCATTCCAGTTCCCTATGATGAAAAGAACATCTTTGTTTTTTTTTTTTTTTTTGGTGTTCATTCTATCAGGTCTTATAGGTCTTCAACGAACCATTCAACTTCAACTTTTTTGGCATTAGTGGTTGAGACAGACTTGTATTACTGTGATGCTGAATGGTTTGCCCTAGAAACGAACAGAGATCATTCTGTCGTTTTTGAGACTGCATCCAAGTACTGCATGTTGGACTCTTCTGTTGACTATGAGGGTTACTCCATTTTTTGTACGGTCTCTTGCCCATCTAAGTAGATGTAATGGTCATCTGAATTAAATTCACCCATTCAAGTCCATTTTAGTTCACTGATTCCTAAAATATGGATGTTCACTCTTGCCATCTCCTGCTTGACCACATCCAGTTTAGCTCGATTCATGGACCTAACATTCCAGTATATTCAGTATTGTTGTTTATAGCACTGGACTTGACTTTCACCATCTCCAACTAAGTGGACCCCCGCAACTGAAAACTATGCTGTTCAAGGATCATCTGTATTATTTTCAGCTATTTCTTAAAGGAATTAACTTTTAGCTTTGCTTATTTCTTTTACTATATGTCTGCTTTTTATTGCATTGATTTCTAGTCTTTGCTTTATTATTTCCTTCTTCTAATTTAATTTGCTGATTTTCCCTACTGTTTTGCCGACTAGTCTTCCTTTCTAACATATACTTTTAAAGTTATAAATCACTGCTTTAAATGCATCCTACAAATTTTGATACATTATATCTTCATTAATGTTCAGTTTAAAATATTATCCCTTGTGATTTCTTTTTTAACTCAGGGATTACATAGAAGAAGTTCACTTAATTTATAAACACCAAAGAGTATCTAGTTATCTTTATGATGTGCCAATTAGGTCAGTTATTTAGCAGTGCTGTTCAATTTTTCTGTTTTTATTGATTTCATGTCTGCATATTTTGTTGTCACTGAAAGATATGTATGAAAATCTACAACTTTAAAGATAAACTTGTCGAGCTCCCCTTTTAGCCTGAAGTGAAGTCATCAGGTACATATAACTTTTGATTATGTCTTCATTGAAACAAGCCCCTTTTATTGTTATGAAGTGTGCTTCTTTGTCTCTAATAATGATTGTTGTCTTAAAGCCTACCTTGTCCAATAATAATGTAATTACATGAGCTTTGTTTTTGTTAGGGTCTGCCTAGTGTGTCTTTTTCCCATCCTTTTACTTTCAACCTATCTGATAATAAGAATGAATGAATCACATACATAAATACACATACTGTATGATTCTATTTATCTGAAATTTAATAAGTAAAAATAAAAAAACTAAGGATAAAAAATTACAGTCACGTTTACCTCTGGGTGGGGGAGAATAAGCCTGGAAGGGACATGAGAGAAACCTGGACACAAGATTTCTGCATTTTATGTACCTGGCTATATGATTTTATAGGTCAAGATTTTTTTGTTTTAGACTTTATTTTTATATATTGAGATGTAACTGACATACAACATCAAGATGTATAAAATATTAATACTGATTTGATACATTTATAAACTGTAATATGATTACCATTTTAAAGTTAACAAATACCTCCATTATGTCATACTATCATCATTTTTTTGTGGTAAGAACATTTAAGATCTGGTCTATCTTAGAAACTTTGAAGACAGTGGTATAATCACAATGCTAACTATAAACACAATGTTTACTATAATTATAATGCTGTACATCAGAACTCCAGAAATTAACTGCAGGTTTTTATCCTTAGCCAGCCTCTCCTCAATGCCCCCACCCACTAATAACCACCATTCAACTCTGTTATTCTAAATGTGTATCTAAAATCTGTTCCTTCTTGTCTTTTCCATCTTAGAAAATAGCACCTCAAATTCACCCATCAGCTATAGCCAGAAGTCAGTTAACTATAATCCATCAACAAGGTTTACTCATTGCATCTCCAAAAACATCTCATAATCATCTATATCTCCTCCATCTCTACTGCCACCTCAGGGGTCCAGTTTACCTTAATGTTTCACTGATCTCCCAGCTCCCAATCTCTCCCTCTGCTATTTTTTCTCCTCTGAGAAATCAATTTTTAAAAACACATATCATCTGCTTAAAACTTTTTCATGGCTCCTCATCAGAATTCAACAAAAATCAAACTCCTTTAACTTGATCAAGAAGCCCCGAAGAACTAAGTTACTGTCCATTCTCTAAATTGATTTCATGCCACTATCTTCCTTGATCACTATAATCTAGCAATGCTGATCTCTTTTCAATTATTTTAACATATTAAATTCTGTCCTATCTCACAGCCTATAAGATTCATCATCCCAACCCCTCACCAAGGTCACATTTACTTCAGATCATCTCTCAAAATTTGAGTTTTGAAGGAGGTGTTCATTACCTACAAATTAAAAATCGACTAATTGACTACTTTCTCTCATAGAACCTATTTGTTTATTTATACACCAAGATCATGTCAGCTAATTAATCGCTAGATTATTCTAAACACAAGTGTCAGACTCTGTGCTTTGTGTTTAAAATGATCTAGTGATAAATTAGCAGGACAGAGTCTGACATGTGCTTCATGTTTTAATAAATACTTCTTGAATAAATGAATCAGTGATGAGTGAATGAGCGGTCTTAATTCTGACTCTCACCTCAAGATCCAGAAAAAACATATAGCTCTACATATTCCACAGCATCACTACCTCGCCTAGAAATTGCCTTCAATGTCAGGCTTAAATATCAAGTGTGGGTAATGGGTTCCTCAATTACAAACAAGGGATGGGCAAAATTATGAAGATTCCTTTCTGCAGGAGTTAAGTCTCAACATATTCATTAAGAGCTCAAGCTCACAAATATCCAAAGGTGCATGAGGACATAAGCCCTCATGGATGTAGAGAAGAAAAAAATTCAACCAACCATACATAGATGGACTAGTGGGTTTCAGACATACCAGTGGTATCTACTCTTGCAGATCTAAAAAGGCTATTACACTTCGGTAATAACCTATATAAGGAGGGAATCTGAGAAAGAATGGACACATGTATATGTATAGCTGAACTGCTTTGTTGTACACCTGCACACCTGAAACTAACACAACATTATAAATCAACTAAACCCCAACATAAAATAAAGGTCAAATTTAAAGAATTAAAAATAAACAAGATAAAAAGGCTATTACATTTAGAATGGATTGACATCAATTTTAGCTGCAGGAAAAAACCAATAAAACCATCGGCTAATGACAGCAGAATACTGCAAAGGACAGTATAAATTTTGGAACCATCCTTATAAAATTTCTCCCACTGTTATTGACCAACTACAAAGAAAACAGTATAATAGGAATGGTGATAACAGTTAAGAACACTCCTCTGTCCTAAAGGCTTATTCAATGAGAAATTTACTGACCTTTACCCCATATTTTACTTTCCCGGCATAATGCTTTATGATGAAAGCAGGCTCCATCACAGCTGGAAATTCAATGTAAGAATTCTCTTCATGTTGGTGCTTAAACTTGTCCAGCAGTGTTTGATTTGTAGCCTGTGGAAAACTAAATTAAAAAATAAAAATAAAAACACTAAAGAAAGATGCAGCAGTTCATAAAGTGTTCTTTTTTAATAATTATAATCTCATCTAACAAATTTAGCAAATTACAGAGAGTTTTCACTTAAATAAATTCTCAAAACAAGCTAGGAGGAACCAGACATCAAGTTGCCAACATTTGCTGGATCACAGGAAGAGCAAGGGAATTCCAGAAAAATATCAACTTCTGCTTCATTGACTACACTAAAGCCTTTGACTGTGTGGATCACAACAAACTGTGGAAAACTCTTAAAGAGATGGGAATACAAGGCCATCTTACCTGTCTCTTGAGAGAAACAAGAGAGTTTCTTGTTTGTGAGGCAAGAAGCAACAATTAGAACCAGACATGGAACAAAAGACTGGTTGAAAACTGGGAAAGGAGTACAACAAGGCTGTATATTATCACTCTGTTCATTTAACTTCTATGCACGGTACATCATGGGAAATGCCCGGCTAGATGAATCACAAGGTGGAATCAAGACTGGTGGGAGAAACCTCAAATATGCAGATGACACCATCCTAATGGCAGAAAGCAAAGAAGAACTAAAGAGCCTCTTGATGAAAGTGAAAGAGGAGAGTGAAAAAGCCCCTCTTAAAACTCAATATTAAAAAAACTAAGATCAGGGCATCCAGTCTCATCACTTTATGGCAAATAGAAGGCCAAAAAGTGGAAAGAGTGACAGATTTCCTCTTCTTGGGCTCAAAAATCACTGCAGATGGTGACTGAAGCCATGAAATTAGAAGATGCTTGCTGCTTGGAAGAAAGGTTATGACAAGCCTAGACAGTGTATTAAAAAGCAGAGACATTACTTTGCTGACAAAGGTTCATCTAGTCAAAGATATCATTTTTCCAATAGTATGCATGGATGTGAGAGTTGGACATAAAGGCTGAGCACCAAAGAACTGATGCTTTTGAACTGTGGTGCTGTGTCCCCTGGGCAGCAACAAGATCAAACCAATCAGTCCTAAGGAAATCAACCCTGAATACTCATTGGAAGGACTGATGCTGAAGCTGAAGCTGAAGCTCCAATACTTAGGACAGCTGATGAGAAGAACTGACTCACTGGAAAAGACCTGACACTGGGAAAGACTGAGGGCAGGAGGAAAAGAGGGTGAAGAGGATGAGATGGCTGGATGGTGTCACTGATTCAATGAACATGAACTTGGGCAAACTCCAGGAGATAGTGAGGGACAGGGAGGCCTCATGTGCTACATTCCATGGGGTTGCAAACAGTCAGACATGACTTAGTGATTGAACAACAACAAAACAATCTGAAAGATGAGTAAAAAAAGATTTAGTATTCCTATTTTGTATATGAGAGCTCAAAAGTTGTGATCTGTCTAACACATACTATGCAAGTATCAGAAGTAAGAAAGTTAACTCAGGTTTTCAGATGTTTATCTTGGGTCACAGTGTGCTGCACCATAAGACTCAAAGGATAATAAAAACCAAATCACATGTTGCTTGGGTTCAAGAACTTACAAAAAGGGAATCATCTCTCAGGTTGGACAGGTCCTTTAAATCCAGAGTTATTTTTTTTTATTACAAATTAAGTAGTAATTTTCTTACCTACATCAGTTACTGAATGTTTTTACATTATAGCTATTATTCTCTCAAATACACATCAACGGATTTATACTCACTGATGAACATTTCATTTCTGGGAATCACTCAAATAATATTTATTAAGAAGTAACTATGTAACAGTAGTAGCTATTTAGTGGATAAGTTGTATCCAACTCTTTGCTACCCCATGGACTAGAGCCCAGCAGGTTCCTCTGTCCATGGGATTTCCCAGACAAGAATACTGGAGTGGGTTGCCATTTCCTTCTCCAGAGGATGTTTCCAACCCAGGGATCGAACCAAGGAATCCTGGATTGTCAGGTAGAATCTTTACCACTGAGCCACCAGGGAATATAGTATAATACTAGCAATAATAGTAGTACAGACATATAAAACTTAACAACAGAAAAAAAAATCACTAGTGGTTGGGAATAATGGAAAGATTCAGAGGATACAAGAGGCAATTACAAGCTATATTTTAAAAGTTTGGTAGGAGTTTCAAACAGAAAAAATAATCACTGACAAAAAATAAAAGGAGAGGGCAAGTATATTTCAGAGAAGTTTCATTTAATAGTATTTGAAATAATGAAAAATAATGTGATGTGAGATATAAAGATGTTGAATACAATATCTAATGCATTAAAATGATTCCAAAGCTACAAGAAAAATGGTTAATTACATAGTACATATTGGAACCAGGAAAGAGAATGGTATTTGATGTCAGACAGTCATTGCCTACATTACAAATTCTGTCTGTGACCTTGGGCAAGCTAGATACAACCTTCTTTAGGAACTGGTTTGTTAATCCATAAATGAGTAAAATGAATGACAGTGCTAGAAGAATTAAATAACACTAGCAAAAATACCTAACATTAGTTGACATCCTATAGGGAAAAGACTCTGATGCTGGGAGGGATTGGGGGCAGGAAAAGTAGGGGACGACAGAGAATGAGATGGCTGGACGGCATCACTGACTCTATGGACTTGAGTTTGAGTGAACTCCAGGAGTTGGTGATGGACAGGGAGGCCTGGCGTGCTGTGATTCATGGGGTCGCAAAGAGTCGGACAAGACTGAGCAACTGAACTGAACTGAACTGAGGGATGATATAAATTAATCTACTTTTTCATGTTAGCAACAATGCCATTTTCCTAGTCAACTGAGACCTCTTTTGCATCAAACACTATCCCTTCGTCTCGGCTTTTCTCTCCTTCCCAGAACTCTAAAGCCATTCCAGAACAGGTTACAACTCTTGAACAATTTCAGAGAATACAGCAACAGCCTTTATAGTAGCCTTAGTGATTCTAATTTTACCATGTTTCATGTCACCAAACAGAACTATCAAAATAAATTTTCCTACAATGTGCTTTTAACAGTATGCCTCTCCTACTTTAGAAAACTGAAATCCAAGCTCCTGGGAAAGGCTGGGGGCGGGAGGAGAAGGGGACGACAGAGAATGAGATGGCTGGATGGCATCACCGACTCTGTGGACATGAGTTTCAGTGAACTCCGGGAGTTGGTGATGGACAGGGAGGCCTGGTGTGCTCTGATTCATGGGGTCGCGGAGAGTCGGACACGACTGAGCAACTGAACTGAACTGAAGCCCAGACCAACCCAACTTCTGCGAACACATCTCTCACTACTCCACAGCAGCATGCTTCTTTTCAGGAAGGCTGTTTATCTCATTGTTTCTCCTTAAAGGTCTCAGTCAGTCAGTTCTGTTATTCAGTCGTGCCTTCTAATCCTTTGAGTCATTAAAAAGCTTGTGATTTGTTTCTTTTTTCTTGGATAAACAATGGAAACAATTAAATGTTTCCATTTAAACTTCCTTTATTAAAACCAAAGCTAATTTTCATGTTTATGGGACATTTATACTGTTTATTTACATCTTTTGCCCATTTTTATTGATACATTATTTCTTTTTTTTTACTGGAAGATAATTAATGAGAAATATGAGGGCAGTTTCTATTCCAAATAAGGAAAGATGGGAAAAAAAGCTTTCCACCAGTCCTGCATTCAATAAACAATTGTGGATACATACTACATAATCAAGCAAAAGAGCCTGGAACAGAGGCCAAGTAGACATTATCGTGAATTTCAAAACTCTTCATCTAATGCTCCCCAAAGACTACCTGCAAGCGTAGCCTTAGATCAGTGTTTCTTTGCACTAATCTAAGGCTACCCTAACTAAGGAGTTTTTAAAAAATACCAATGCCTGGACCCCATCTCCTGTGATTCTACTGAATTGATGCTAGGCCAGTGACAAAGTACTATTTATAAGTTCCCCAGGTAATTCTTATGAACAGGCAAGACTGATAAAATGTTGGCCTAAATGAAGGCTCTGATTTTAACTTCAGTTTGTTAAATGAAACACAAAATCTCATTCAAGAAGTCTGGGATGGAAATTTGAGACTCTGTACTTGTAACAACCTTTAAGATGCTGCCAGTGCTGCTGTCAGCAGATCACACTGAGTACTATGGAAAAGACTAGTAACACTCTTAACTTTGCTTATTACACCATTCCTCCTTTCTAAACCCCACACTGCATCCTTTAGAATCTAATTTATAAAATTTGAACAGCCAGCAGACAACAAAGACAAGATTAAACAAGAATTCTAACTTCCAACACATGCTCCTAAAGCTCTACAAACACACTGAAGCAGGAATACCAGTAAGGATATTTCATGCAATATATCCTCTGGCTGGCTAGTCACTTCAGTCGTGTCCGACTCTGTGCAACCTCATAGACGGCAGCCCACCAGGCTCCGCCATCCCTGGATTCTCCAGGCAAGAACACTGGAGTGGGTTGCCATTTTACAGAACAAAATATTTTCAGAGGAAAATATACTCAAAGTGATTTTAAAAACAGCTCTTCCCAAATGACACTAATTTATTGTCAAGTACTCTTTATTGGTACATGAAGGAGGGAAAATATTTCATGTCTTTGCATCTTCTGGGAAGTTAAAACAGACAAAGCTGGTCCATTTATAAGGAAAGATAACAGGATTAACTTAAAGCAAGGGAAATAATACTGTGGTTTATTAAAAATTTTATGGAGAGTTGATACAGAAGCACAATTCAAGTGGCAATTAAAAGGTTCTTCAGTTCAGTCTCCTACCTGCAAAAGTACCTTGATAGATGATGTAAAATAATTACTATAATGGAAAATTATATTACTTTATGAAGCAGCTGCTAATCTGTTCTAATGATTAAAAAGCTCTTTCTTATATTGAGCCAATGTCTGTCTTCCTGTAATTTCTGGACCTGTGGCTTAACCCCACAAGCTTTTGGGTAAGAGCAAAAAGGTGACATTCTCTTTATTGGGCAATATTTACATTTCTGTGAGGTAGCAACTGACCAGGTAAAGATGGTCTTTGTATAACATAATAAGATATGCACTCAATGAAACTTTGCTTAAAGATAACAGACAAGACCCCTTTGCTCTATTCATGTTTTAATTATATATCCATAGCTTATTTCCTGCTCACAACCACTGTGAGATATAGAGTAGACAGCATTATAACTTATCATCATTATTTCCTTTTTGCATGCAAGAAAATTGAGGACTAAGGATATTAGGAGATTTGCTGAGGGTAGTTAATAGAGCTGGGATACAACCCTGAACTTCTGACATCACAGTCTAAGCATTATGGTGAAGCAAATAAGGATAATACTTCAAAGCACAAGTTCATTACTCTGTTCTCCTTAGTTCATGTTTGTTTTTGTTTGGTTTATTCTTGTGCTCTGATTTTGCTTGTATACTAGTTTTTATATACCAGAGAAGATGGGGCAGGGGGAAGGTGAAACTGATAAAAGGGATCAACTGTATGGTGACAGACAAAAAATAAACTTTTGGTAGTGAGTACATACTGTAGGGTATACAGAAGTAGAAATACAATGTACATGTGAATCTTATATAATGCTATAAACCAATGTTACCACAATAAAAAAGGAAAACGAAAGGTCAAGTAAAAGACAAAAATAAACCTTCTTATTCAGAAATACCTGGTGGGTTTGAATCTCAAGTCCATCATTTACTATACATATGATCTTTTTCTCAAATTCCTTAAATTTTCTTGTTCATAAGACAGCTCAAACAAAATAACTGCTTATCATTTCAATATCTACAATAGTTCTCCATACTAAATATCAAAATCACCTATGACACTTTCTAAAATAAAATACATGAGAAGTAAGGCATCCAAGCAGAGTTAAGAACCACTAACTTCAAAATTTTATAAGAGATAATGTATGTTTTGGGAAATATAGAGCAATACAAGAAACATTTACAACTTTGCACATAAAATTAAAATGATTTTCACTGAATTTTAATTCATTTAGATTAATGGAAATAGACTAATGATGGGAGGGCAAATATAATTGTTGGCACTCTCCTTTCCAATATATTTTGCAGCTCTGCCATATTACTTTATAATTCTATACAGCAATTCTGTGAGTTTATGGTATATTAATATGGCAATAACATATAACTTACCATACATATCAGGATATTCTTAGAGTGATAGTAGGTGCCTTTAATAACTAAAATGAACAACAGGTATAAACTTTAGATTGTCCTACACAAACCTGGTATACAGTCATCCTACCTATGAAAGTTACTACTTAATATTTTATATCTTAGTTTAATGGGTATAGTATTAAACGAGGAATCAAGTTACCTAATTCAATTCCTAAATATTTTACTAAAGAATCATAGAAAACCAACACACTCCCCACCACTTTGGTTTCTCCAATTCTAGATGTGCCACCTCTTAGAATAATTAAACTACAATAATACTTTGTAGAGCACTGAGAACACAGTGGAGGATGCTCCATGAAGCTTTATCTCTGCAACATACATATTTAAGTTTGGTCTTGCTTCCCTGGTGGCTCAGAGGGTAAAGCATCTGCCTGTGATGCAGAAGACCCAGGTTTGATCCCTGGGTTGGGAAGATCCCCTGGAGAAGGAAATGGCAACCCACTCCAGTATTCTTGCCTGGAGAATCCCATGGACAGAGGAGCCTGGTAGGCTACAGCCTACCAGTCTCAAAGAGTCAGGCATGACTGAGTGACTACACTAAGCTATACTGAACAGTGTTACCAAGGGATGGCAAATATCTAACGTATGCAGTCACTAATAACTTGCACAGCCATGGCACATACCACAAATCTATTATTATATTCTTCACCACTAAACAAGAAAACTGCAAACACACCTCATATGTAAAACTTAATTCAGTAAGAGAGAAACACAAAACAAAAATATATATACCAACAACTGAACATCAAAATGACTTTGCAGGAGAAATTTGGAAAAAGTCAAGGAAAAAATGAGTTCAACAGTGAAGTCCATCCAATTTTCTTATAAACACACAAAAAAATGCATAACAGGGAAACTTTAGCTCTTAATAACATTAAGAAGAAAGTTTAGGGCTTAAGAAGACATGAAAAACTCAAATGGGCAATAACAGAACTGAAAAGAATCATACTCACTTGCTTTCTTCATCCAAAAGATGGAGCAAGCCTGTTGGTTTCTTGCTAATAAGATTTATGCAACAAGTATTATCAATATAGTCTATATTGTGCCAGCTGATACCTTCAGTTCTATATTCCTCCTAGGAAATAACAAATTAACAATTTATTCATTTTGCGGAAAATAAAAAGGTATGTGAGAATAAGGACTAAAAAGTTTTTACCAGAATTAAAAGAATAGACTAAACTTTTAAAAATCATTAATCTACACAACGAAAGAACTGTATATTTCAGTTGCATAAAATCGTGATATAGTGTATGTCTATTTTCTTTTAATAGTACACACAACCAAATTTTCTGATTAGAATCCTATTTGTGATTCCACTCAGATGGAAAATTAAGTCTGATTTGTTTTAGCTACACTATCTGATGACTACACTAAGGAAAAATATAAAATGAAGAAGACTAATTTCTCCCACACAACTCAAAGCCATCAAAAAGAACTATTGTATCATCAACAGTGAATTTAATGAAACAATGTCTGAGAAAAGTGGAAAACTATCACCTCCAGTGATCACTGATAAAAATCATATAGAATTCATACATACTGAACTTTGGCAAAATAAACAGAATAACTTTCAAAAGGCGGGGGCAGAGTAGTTTCCCCAATTCCAAGATTAAATAACTCAAAGCTCACATACTGAGTTACCATTCGAAACTCTCTTACGAAGCCCCCACTGTTCCTTCTTCAACCTCTACACTGGGAAATAAATATTCTTTTATTCATCTCTGTGATGCTTTTACTTTTTAAACTGTCAGAAAGATGATTCTGAAAATAAAGAAGGTTCTACACTGCAATGATATTTAGGCACCCAATTAATATCCTGTTCATCTGATGGTTTTAGTATTCACTGATTATACTTGCATACCTCGCAGCAAATACAGTGGTTTCATGAAACAGTGACTTTAATAATTTAATCATTCTTTTTGTATTATCATTATCCTGTAAGGAAAAGTGGACCCTAGTATAAACTAGTTACTCTAATTGTAAAAAGTAAATGCTAACTTAATTCTTCCCCCTCAACAATTTCATAAGCAAGTAATGCTATATAAAGGTCACCCCCAAGCAATGGTAAAGTTTTTTCCCTATTCCTTTTCACAGCATGGATAAAAAGCATACTAGACAGTGTAAGCATATGGATTTTTATATCCTTTACCAGTATTTCAAAATCCCTTCTCATTTCATTTTCCCAATGGTGATTCAGATCCTCCTGCTCAAAGTTAACTATTATCCTAACTTCTAATAACACTGAAAAATCCACCTCTTTATAAAAATTATGTATCTATATATAGAATCATGAAATACATATTCTTTTCATCTGGCTTTTCTTCTGTTACTCAACATTATATTTCAGAGAAACATCTATGTTGTCGAATGCATCTAAAGTACATGCTTTTTAATTGCTGTAAGACAGGGGTTGTGGAGTACTACATTTACTCATTTATGCACTGTCTAGGCTGCTTTCTCAAAGTAATAGCAGAGCTGAGACCACATGGCCTCCAAAACCCGAAGACTGATTTACTTATACTTTTTTATAGAAAAGGCATGCCAAAATCTGCTACGGAGCATTAACTCTCAAACTTTAATATACAACAGAATCACATGAAGAGCTTGTTAAAAAAAGAAGCCACAAACTCAGAATTTGTGAATAATCAAGTTTGGGGTAGTGCACTTGGAAGGAGTGCCTAGGTGATACTGACTGTACCAGTCGGGGTAGGAGAATAACAACTAACTCTTCAAAAACCAATGATATTTATATACAATACATTCATCTACTGGACTATTGATGGATATTACACTCATTTCCAATTTTGGCTATTAAAAATAATGACATTATGTACATTTCTGTACAAAACTTTTTGAAAGCATTTATATAGATTTGGAGAGTGAAACCACAGGCTTATAAACTACAAACATACAAACTCAGAAGATACTGCCAAACAATTTTCTAAAGTGGCTATACCAATCTATGCACCCACCACCAATGTATGAGACTTCCCAGTGCACAGTATTTCTCTATATCTGTATTATCAGCTTTTTCATTTTAGTCATTCTGGTGAATGCCTAGAAATATTTAAGTATGGGTTTAATTTTATTTTCCCTAAAGACTAATAAATGAAATATCTTTTCCTATGTTTACTTTCCATTTGGATGTCCTCACATGCCTACATTCATGATAAAAATTCTTAGAAAACATCCTTGCTTTGTTCTCAATCTTAGTCTGTTCCCATTAAGTATGATATTAACAGTTGGTTTTCTGTAAATGGCCTTTATCAGGAAGTTCCCTTCTATACCTAGTTTGTTAAAGGTTTTGTTTTGAACAAGACTGAGCATGTAATTTTATCAAATGCATTTTATATTTTTATTGAGAACACCAAGAATTTTTTTTCTTCTTCTGTTAACAGATGACTTAAACTGATTGGTGGTTAGATGTAATAAACACCAGAAAAAACTCCACTTGGTTCTGAAATATTATCCTTTCATATATCTCGCTGGATTTAGTTTGCTAATAATTGTTTAAATATTAGCAAACTGAAAATTTCCTAAACAAATATTAGCAAACTGAAAGTTTCCACTTCTAATAATGTTCTTCACAGATTTAGGTTATCTTGGCTCCCCAAAATATATTGAGAATTGTCCCCTTTTATCTATTCCACGTAAAAGTTCATGTCAAACTGAAAATACTTTTACCATTTATGTCAAACTGAAAATACTTCTCTCACTATTGGCAGAATTCATCAATGGTGCCCATTTTGGCTTACAATGTCCTTTACAGAAAGAATGTAATTACATATTCAATTTAATAGTTACATAATTTTTTTTTTTTTGGTTGCACTGGTTCTTCACTGCTGCACACAGGCTTTCTCTAGTTGCAGCAAGCGGGAGCTACTCTCTAGTTGCTGTGTGTAGGCTTCTCATTGAGGTGGTTTCTCTCACTACAGAGCATGGGCTCACTAGTTGTGGTACACAGGCTCAGTTGCTCCACGACATGCAGGATCTTACTGGACCAGGGATGGAACCTATGTCCCCTGCACTGGCAGGCGGCTTCTCAACCAAAGGATGGCAAGGGAAGTCCCAATACTTAAAAGATTTGAACTTCTGTTTTATCTGTGTCAACACAGTTTTGAAAAGTTTTTTCTCATATTATTTGATGTCTACTTATGGACATAGAGTTGTTTAGTGTATTCTGTAACTTTTTAGTATGTATAGGATATACAATGATGTAGTCTTTATCACTGGAATTCTGGCTATTTATATCCCTGTCTTTATGCATCTCTGTCTCTTTCCCACTAATTTCTTGAGGCTTTTATAAATGTGATTGGTCATTTCAAAGTATTACTTACATTTCAAAGTTTATGATTTTTGTTGATCCCTTCCCATAATATATTAGTTTTCATTTTTATTTATTCTTTTCTATTTCCTTTTATTTATGTTTCTGATCATTTTAAAATGTGTTAAATCATTGCTCTTCAATCCTAAAATGTTCTGACAGCTATAAAATTTTCCTCTAATTAAATCATTAGTCAAATTTCTTCAGTGACTAAAGTACATCTTTAGATACAAGTTTTAATATTTAACATATTAGGTTCAATATGTTCTCTAATTTTTTCAATTTCTAAGCTATTTAGAAATTCATTTCTTAACTTTTAATCATAAAGTATTTTCTAGTTATCTTTCTGTTGTTGGTTTCTGATATAACTTCACTATGTTTTTGAGATCTGTGTGATTTCAATACTATGAAATTTCCAAGGCACTTTCAGGAGTCTTCTCTATCATCGCAGTTCAAAGTCATCAATTCTTTGGTGTTTTGCCTTCTTTACGGTCCAGCTCTCAAAACCGTACGTGACCACTGGGAAGACCACAGCGTTAACTATACAGACCTTTGTCAGCAGAGTAACGTCTCTGCTTTTCAACACACTGCTTAGGTTTGTCATCGCTTTCCTGCCAAGAAGCAGTCATCTTCTGATTTCATGGCTGCAGTTACCATCCACAGTGATTTCAGAGCCCAAGAAGAGGAAATCTGTTACTACTTCCACCTTTTCCCCTTCTATCTGTCATACAGTAATAGGGCCAGATGCCATGATTTTAGTTTTTTATTAATATTCAGTCTTAAGCTGGCTTTTTCACTCTCCTCCTTTACCCTCATCAAGAGGCTCCTTGGTTCCTCTTCACTTTCTGCCATTAGAGTGGTATCATCTGCATATCTGAGTTTGTTGATGTTTCTCCTGCCTGTCTTGATTCCAGCTTGTAACTCATCTAACATTTGCATTCTTAGGGCTTCTCAAACGTGTGTATGTTGGATTTTTTTGTTTTTTGTTTTAATTTTGGAAAATTATCAGCCTTGTTTCTTCAAATATAGCTTCAATCCTATTCTCTCACTTTCATATGTTTCTCCAGAATTGCTGTTACATATATGTTAGATCTTTTCACTATATCCCATATGCCTCTTACAATATTTGTATTTTCTGCCTTTCTTCATCAAGCTGGTATTTCTTCTGACCTATCTTCCAAATCACTAATTTTCTCTTAAGTTATATCTAATTGTGAAAAATTAATATTATGTTCTTAATTTCACCTACTTTTTAGTCCTAGATTTTCCTATATTTAGGATTTTTTTTAAGTTTGCTTTTCGTTAATAAAGTTATCACTTTAAAAAATTTCTTGAAGCCACTGTTAAAGTTCATTTGTGATAAGATCATTATCTGAATCCCCTATGGCAGTCTACTGTCTCACTTCTCTTGGTTTCTTCTCATGTTGGTTTCCTTCCTTGTAAGTCTTAAACAAACACCTCAGTTAAAAACCTGAATGCTTGCACATGAAAAAGTGCAGAGATAACTTTAGTAATGAAATGATCTCTTTCTCCACCAGAGACTGAATTTGTTCTTAGCACGTGGCTAAGAACACTGGAAATTCTACACTGTTTTAACCCAATCAGGAACTGAAACTATTTTAAACTGAGCTTTGACCCCTATGATGCCTGCCTGCTCTATTTCTGCTTTGATGGTTGGCTTAGTTGCTGAGTTATGTCTGACTCCTATGACCCCACAGACTGTAGCCTAACAGGCTCCTCTGTCCATGGGATTTCCCAGGCAAGAATACTGGAGTGGGCTGCCATTTCCTTCTCTAGGGGATCTTCTGACCCAGGGATTGAGCCTGGGTTTCCTGCATTACAGGCAGTCTCCTGTATGGCAGGCGGATTCTTTACTGACTGAGCCACTGGAAAAGCCCTATTTCTGCTTTACCTTAACTATAAGATATAACTCTTTGAGGTCTTCAAGCCTCCGGGAGTTGCCAAGGAGCTCCTCTTTTGTTCTTTAATCTGGAGAAAATCCTTCTTGGAAGCTTTCTACCAGAAGAGAAATGTCTCTAGCAACAAAGCATCCCCTGAATGCTGAGCTCATCTCCCTAGATTTCATGCTTGCATATCTGAGCCCTGTAAAATTTCATTTATTTGAAGGTACTCCAATGCTTTCAATTCTGTTTTGTTCAGTTGTTTTATTTTTTGTTCTGCAAGGCAAGTTTGGTCAAAATTTCCTAGTCTGACATCCCCAGAAGAGGGACAGACAAAAGAACAACTCACTAGATTATGAACTCGACAATAAGATTCCTCAACTCCAAACTGTTTATCACCAGTGTCTAACAGTGCCTGAAATATAATTGACTCTCTTCAATAAAACTTCCACAGTTCCAATTCAAATGTTTGCTAAGCATACTTCAAATAGCTCCCCATTCTCTAACAGAAAAATTTTAATCTTCTCTGAATGACTATCTGATCGAGACTCTCATCAAACTTATCTCCTTTCCTGCCCTCATCCTTATATCCTGTGTTTTTGCTACACTGAATCATTTCCAGTTCATCAAAAGTGCTGTGCAATTTTATGCCTCACAGTTTTAAAGATATTGTTATCTTTGTTTAAAATATCTTTTCCCCATTTACAGTCTGGTGAGCTCAACTTTCTATTCAAAACTCTATTCCAGAATCACTCTATTCCTAGGAAATCTCTGCAGACTTTCAACAAATTCTAATAAATTTCATCCTTTCCACCACTGCTTTACCTTATATTTGATTTTAGTACTTATCATCCTATATGGCAATTATTACCTATCTCTCCAATCTTAAGTGCAAATGTATTAATTTTGGGCAAGATTTAGAAGTGAACTTCAGTAATTAAAATTCTCAAAATGTTTCCTCCCAAAGCATCTTTGGTATATTTTTATTTCTATTACTTAATGGTAAACAGTACATGTTAGATGATATTATAAAAAATTATACTATCTTTTAACAGCAGTGCTTAAACAGTTGTGCTTAAAGGCAAGACAGAGCAAGCCCCAATGACAGGAAACTATTGTGATTTTCTGTTCATTTCTTTTCTTCATTATTTCCTTTCAGTTGAATGTGAACCCAGCTTCTATTTATGTCTTCATACACAAACTTAACGCCTGGGCTATAAACTCAACTTGTTACTGAATTCAAATCTGGCTTAGAAAAAGAACCCACATTTCTTTCTACCCTGCAGTTACCCTAAGAATTCTCATGTAAATTTGACCATCTCATAAAAATATGTAGTTACTCAATTTGGTCTCTTTCTACTGTCCTTTGGCCACCTCATGCGACGAATTGACTCACTGGAAAAGAGTCTGATGCTAGGAGGGATTGGGGGTAAGAGGAGAAGGGGACGACAGAGAATGAGATGCCTGGATGGCATCACCGACTCGATGGACATGAGTTTGAGTGAACTCCAGGAGTTGGTGATGGACAGGGAGGCCTGGCGTGCTGTGGTTCATGGGGTCGCAAAGAGTCGGACACGACTAAGCGACTGAACTGAACTGAACTGATACTGTCCTATTTCTTTGTATTCACATTCTAAGCTGATTTAAGATTCTATTAATAAGCTCCTCTATCTCATCCTTGAACTAAGAGATCAAAGGAATCAAATAAGCATACTAAATATGACCCACTGTGACCAAGGCCCCAAAAGCAATTAAAAATCAAAAACATCAACAAAAATCAAAACAAATTCATAGATCTTTTCATTCAAAGGTTCCAACAAATAAGCACATATTACTGATTCTACTTGAGGCCTTTTAATTAAAATAGAAAACCCTGTGCGATAAAGCCCAAAAAATGATGCTCTCATCTGTCATTTGCTTACACTAATATGAAGACAATAATATCTTTACTGAAATCAACACTTAAAATACTTATCATGACTATGACTCAAAAAATTTATGTGGTGTATATGAAGGTGCAGGTGGGGGTTCAGGGAGTGGGAAAGGGGCAAGTGAACACACATTCACATCCTCACACGTGTGTGTGTGCTCAGTCGCTCAGCTGTGTCCGACTCTTTTTGAACCCATGGACTGTAATCCACCAGGCTCCTCTGTCCTTGGGATTTTCAAGGCAGGAATACTAGAGTGGGTTGCCATTTCCCCCTCCAGGGGATCTTCCCAACCCAGGTATTGAACCCACGTCTCCTGCATCTCCTGCATTGGCAGGTGGATTCTTTACCACCAAGCCACCTGGGAAGCCCATTCAGGTACTCACTTGCTCCAATTTAAAGATATGCTGATTAAAGTAGTGTTGTAAACGTTCATTAGCAAAATTAATACAGAACTGTTCAAAGCTGTTATTTTCATAATCTTCAAACCCAAAAATGTCAAGAACACCAATGGACAAAGTCTATGAAAAACAAGAAAGAAATTATGCTTAAATTTATTTCATGAACAATATTCACAATATAAGTAACAAAATGCTCAAAGTTCTTCAATAGCAGTAGAGGAAAACTTGAAGGGACCCGGTGGTCAACCAAAATATACTACAAATAAAAAGCATTTTAGTTCTCTTTATCATCATCATTTTCTTTTTATCTTAATTATAAAAATACCTCCAAAGTTTTTAACACATGTAATTCATTGATTACGTCACAGAAATGTACAAAGCAGAGTTAAAGACTTGTTACCTCAATAACACAAATCTCTAAATCCCCAGAGACAAGGGAAGGGAAAAAAAAAAGGCTATTGGCAAGTCAGAAGGTTAGTAAAGTAAAGCTAGGTTAATCCTGGGTATGCCTGGTCCTGCCGAAGGATCATGCTAATTTTCCTAGTTTGACTTCTCTATCCCAATAAAATTCTGCTTTAAGATAAACTAACAAGCTTATTTCTTACACAGGCTAGAAATGAAACGGTGTATCAGAATATGTGGTTTCTTGAAGTTCAAACATTAAAAAGTTTTATCAAAAGAAGTCACACAAGATTTATGACATTAACTTAAAAAAAAAAAAGATTTATGAAATTAAACAGTTCTAAAAAGATTACAGCAAACCACTTCACTATCCTCAATTTCTGCTCCCTAAAGTCAAATACACTCAAATCTTTTTAGTTGCTTGGTACTGAATAGTATAATACAGTAAAAAGTGTTTATTCTTCTATTTCTTGATATTTCACTTCCAGAAACAATCTTCTAACTTCTTGCTAAGGATGATGAATATTCAGTTCTAACATCGCAAACCATTCTTCTTCCCACACCCACCTCATGCTTAAAATAGAGTTGTATGACAGTTGTGATTAAATGAAACAATTTTTCTCCACTGGTGCTAAGAGATACTGGGCAAACTGATGTAATAAGTGATAAATCGCAAGAGACTTTTAAAAGTCTCCATTAAGAGTATTTTGTTTGATTACTTCTGCTGACTAATTCTAAGCCCTTACAAAAAGCAGGGAACATAATGATCTTCAAAAAGAAATCAATTTGGTAAATTAGATTAAAATTAAAATCAATTTCCTACTAGTGGACTTAAGGCATGACATGGTCATATAAGAGCAATTGTATTAATATATTTAAGATGGTAGGATTAAGTAATAAAGATGATATTGCTATCTGGTCTGAAAAGGTAGACTATTTCATAAAAGTTGTTGGGAAATAAAAACGGATTTGGAAAGATTAAAGGTAAATATCTAAAATCTACCATGTTAAAAAATAAATTCCAACTGGGGAATAAGCATAAACATAATTGTGAACACAAACATGAACATAAAAAATTAAATTCTAAAAGTATGAGAATAAACATTCATATTTTATAAACTTGGCCTAGACGAGCCCTTCCTATATAAGAAAAATAAACAAATAAAACCTAGGGCAATAAAGTAAAATAATGGCAGATTTAACTGGGGACAAAACTTTAAAATATATAGGCTTAAAAACATAATACGAACAAATCTTAAAAGTTAAGAGAAAATATTTGCACTATATATCAGAAACTTTCTCTGCAATATCCAAAATGACTTGTAATAAAATGACAAATAAGATAAAAATACATAAGGAAATAATAAAGAAAAGAAATAAAATAGAGAAAACATGAGAATATACTCGACTTTCATCTAACACTGAAACAATTCGTAATAAAATAGTCCCCCTTATCAGATTAGCAAGATGAAAATACCGATAATATTCAACTAAGTAAAGTTACAGGGAAACAGGCACTTTCATTCATCACTAATGAGGTGTAGTCATTTTTGAAAAGCCACTTAGTAGTAGCAACCAAACTTTTTAAATATAAATGTATCCTTAAGTCCAACAATTTGAGGATTTTATCCTAGAGAAATGTGCACAAAGAATATCTGTTACATAATCATTTATAACAATAAAAAATGTATTTGAATGGGGGAATTTATGCTACATATGCATATTATATAATATTACAATATTAAAAATAACGAGGTCCAGATATATATCGACATAGTTAGGTTAAAAAAAATACAAATTAGAAACAATGCAGGTAGCATGATCCTATTTTTACATTTAAAGGCAACTCTGTACAGGTACATCTACAGGAATGTAAGGACATAGGGTAAAAGCTCTGACACACAGAAAGAACGGTTTCCCTGAATAGGGTCATAGAAACAGTAGGAAGGAGAGAAATAGCAGGAAATACTATAAGGTGATACTTATTGCTACATATAATTCTGTGTTTTTAAATGTCATGTATTAACCATTTTATTAAAACAGGTTTTCAGGAAAAATATATTAGAGTTCAACATATTTCTACCTTGGTATTTTGCTCCAAATCTTTACTATTCATAAGTGCGTGATTAATCCGAAAAACGATCCAGTCAAACAGGGCACTATATAAAGACTTAGCCATAGAGTTCCTCACTGTCACAGCCTAGGGGAAAAAAAAAAGTTAGGAACCCAAGTGAAATTGGCAATAATCTGGAAAAAAAAAGATTATCTTGAAATAGAAATTAATGTTTATCTCAGTATAAATAATTTATAATTGAAGTTTTCTATATATACTCATTAATCCAACTCAGGAAATACAGGCTAAAACTGCCATGAAAGATTAAAAAAGCAAAATGTAGGTCACTCAATTCAAAATAGTTTTATTAAAAATTGGGGTATGTATTTCATCTAGTAAAGAAGGTAGAATAGGAAGTTTATTAACAAATGAACTTTGCCAGCTAAAGTAAGGAAGAATCTTCCAGGCATAGGAATAAACCTGTAAGCAAACAGCATCAGTTATCTGTGGAATCCTAGTCAGACACTTGAAACAATAATAATACCACCACAATTACATTCCTAGTTGTCTTCAGCCTGTCATCCACAGTAACATCTAGAATGTCTTCCTCCCCAAACACTTAACAATTCTTTCATTATGGAGTTATTGTGATTTATTTTTTTCCCCCACCTCAAGCTTTCCCCAGTTTATGGAAACTCTGTATATATACTCAGTTTTTGTGAAAACCTGAAACTGATCTAAAAAATGAAGAATATTACGTAAAGAAAATTCAACATTTAGAAGGCACTACAACCTAAAAAGAGGGTTGGGGAAGCACATGTCTTAGACAATTGAATACTATCATTTATAAAAACAAATCCTCATTAGTTAAGTATTTATTATTTAAGGACTTATTTTGAAGTTTACATATTAGAGTAGGTACAGAGCATCAATTAAGAGCTAGACTATATTCCAATTTCAGTTTCTTACTTATTCTAACAATTTGAGATTTGTCAGCTTGCTGAAACTTAGGCTACAATCTTTTCTTACAACTGTAAAATGGAGACAACTGACTACATATAAATGACGCATGAATTTCTGAATTTAAGTGAAAAAAAAGCTTCAAGTTGCTAGAAAACAAACTAATTACTATTACCTACATAGAAAAAGAGAAAACAGGAATCAAATTCTCTATCCAACAATTAAAACTTGAAAATAATTGGGAAATGTTTAGAAGTTCTGAGAGAAAAAATAATGTGGACCTAAAATTCTATTCAATAGCAGAATATACAGAGAGAACAATCATTCTATGCTTCTGAGGGGTGGTGGTAGGGAATATGGGATTAAGAAAATCTGATTAAATTCAGCAAAAGCAAAATATTTTAAAACACAGAATAAGAAAACATGCTAGTTGCCATAATCAATATAAATGAGCTGAATTTTTTCATTAAAGGACAACCCTTCATATCAAATTAAAAGATTCAGAGAAAATTCAAATACATGAATATGCCTATTTGCACCATAAATCCCAATATTACACTTTTAGTCTCTTTTCTGTGAAATGCTATCTTGTCAAAGCTTGACCTCAATAAGCTCAAATACTATTTTCCCACTCAAACAAGATCTTGTTTAGTGTTTCCTGTCTCACTGAATATTACCAATATTCTTATAGTTGTATGTACCACAAAATCAGGATTCATGCCTGACGTCTCCTTCTTCCTCCCTGCTTCCCACTAAGAACTCATTGCCAAATCTTGTTGACTTAATCTTCTACCTTTTTTTCTTTTTAAATAGACCCATTTCTACCTATCAGAATGTCACCCTTCTAGACACAGCAGCAAGCATCTTTCTCTTCAGCAGTAGTAACTACTACAGCCTCCAAACTCATCTTCGCACATTCACTCTCGCCCTCTGTGTTAGAATCCTAAGATGGTTCCCAAGACTGCCATCACTGGGTAAACACGCTCTCTAAATCCCCTCCCTCTCTAAATCCCCTCCCAATTAGTGAGAGCAGGACTGTAAAGATGATGGATTTCACTCCTGTAACTATCTTATGTTATATGACAAAGGTGAAGGGATCTAAAATATATAATTATGGCCCCAAATCAGCTGAAATTTTTAGTTAACCCAAGAGATATTGTCCCAGGTAGATGTGGCTTACTAGGCAGTGAGCACATGCATCAGAGGTTCTCATGCTGGACCTGAAGAAGCAAATGCCATGTTGTGTACAGGACCACATGATAGGAAATGCCAAGTACACTTTAGCTGCTGAGAAACAGCAAACAAGAAATTATGGACCTCAGTCCTACAAGGAAGTGAATCCTGCCAACAAATTGTGAACCTGAAAGAGGATGCTGAGTCTCAGATTAAAAAACAGCCATCAAGAATACCCTGACTTTAGCCTGGTGAAACCATGAGCAGAGGACCCAGCTAACCCAGGCCCAGATCTATGGAAACTTTCTGATAGAACTTTGTGTTGTATTAAGTCACTAAAGCTTGTTACACAGCTACAGGAAACTAACACACTCTCCTCCAACTGATTGTTCACATTGCTGTCAGACCGTCCTAAAAAAAAAAAAATACTTTAAGCAACTTCTTTGCTTAAAACACTTCTTTCCATTGCTCTTCAGATAAAATACTAAAATCCTTAAGGACCGCTCTTCATTTTACCCATAATTCCTAGCACAATTCTAGGCACAAAAAGCTTTTTCAAATATTTACTTAATAAATAAATAAATACACTAAACAAATGTGCTCAGTCCCTCAGTCATGACTGACTCTTTGCAGCCCCAAGGGATGCAGCCCACAGGCTCCTCTGCCCATGGATTTTTCCAGGCAAGAATACTGGACTAGGGTGCCATTTCCTACTCCAGTGGATCTTCCAGACCAAACAAACATAAACCAAAATACAACATGGGCAACAAAAATAATCTCAGAAAGCTGAGTTTAAAGTTAAAAGATGCAAATAAACATAACAATATTTAATAATCAAAAAATTTGAGAAAGAAAACGTAAAAGCATTGATTTATGTAAAAGAAGAGCAAAACTCTTAAATGGTTTGACTTTTTCTAGGGTCTACAAAGGCACTCTCAAAGTTGGCAACTATAAAATATGACATAAGATACCTGAATAATGAAGAAATGTGGATTTACAGGTACAATCAGGAGAGACCCCAAAAAATGGAATAAATGGATCAATGTCTGCCTAGAAAGCATTCTCTACACTTAAATTACTATTTCCACCTCCATGTCTTCTAGTCTCATATTTTTATCCTATCTTTATAATAATCATCACTATGATTTCTCATCATTTTTGTGAAATTTCACCATAAAGTAGTAGACCTTTCAATAATTTTCCTACTCCTATATACTTCCAATATACTTGGGCTTCCTTTGTGGCTCAGCTGGTAAAGAATCCACCTGCAATGTGAGAAACCTAGGTTCAATCCCTGGGAAAGGAAGATCCCCTGGAGGAGGGAAAGGCTACCCATTTCAGTATTCTGGCCTAGAGAATTTCATGGACTGCATAGTCCATGGGGTCACAAAGAGTCGGACACGACTGAACGACTTTCACTTCCCTTCACTTTCATATACTTGAGTGGTAAAACAGTAATATTGGCTTTCTGTAGTAATAAAACTTTAGTGGAAGCCTTACTATACAGATGATATTTAAACCCATGGGACTGAGTGAGACAATTGAGATAAAAAGTATACAGAAGGAAAGACAAAAACTGTCCTATGGAACCCCATACTTTATCAACAGAGTCAGGAAGAAGAAAAAAAAAACATCAAAAAGAACTGCAAAGGACTGGCCAACAATGAAACAGTAACCCAAGAGTATGATGTGCCAGAAGATATGATGTGCTCAAGAAGGAAAAATCATTTGTGTCAAATATTGCTACCTACCTCTATAAATCAAAAGAAAATTAAAAATGGTGATGAGATTAGGATCATTAGAGAAAAATGTAAGCATACTGTTTAAAATCACATTCAACTTTAAAAGTTTCCAAGTTGATAGAAAATTCATAATCAAGTTTCAAGAGCCCAGAAAATATTTCAATCAACACTACTGTCATTTTCATTCTATTAAGACCAAGAATATAAACCTAAACTTCAAAAAGCATTTAGAGTTCCCTGATTTCAAAGAAAATCTATTCATACCTCTGCCAGTTTGTATGGTAAAATAAGCTTTTCTCCCACTGTCACAGTCTTCCTTGTAACTAGGGCTTCGAATAGCATCTCTTCTTTAACCTATAAAGCAGAAAAGAATTATAAATTCAATATAAGATTTACAACAATGGTTGAATTACTTACTGAAATGTCAAACAGAAAAAAAAAATAATGAGAAAAGCAAATATGCAATAGAGAAAAAACAAAAAGACAATACACTGGGCAATTTAATTATTGGCCACAGTGGAATTTAAGTGTCCCACTCACTCTTCTTCACCACAAAAAAGACACAAAGGGTAAATAAGAGAGTTTGGTCTTTTTAAAGTTTTCTTTCTAACCATAACAGAGAAACATGTTTCATTGTGCAGAGTATGAAAAATATACAATAGCACAAAAAATATTTTAAGATAGTCAGTCATAATCCCACAACCTGAATACAAGGACTAAAAAATGACAATACTTTTTTTTCTGAATTCTTATTTATTAACTGAACTCATCTGGCTGCACCAAGTCTAAGTTGTGGCATATAGGATCTGAGCTTCCTGACCAGGAATCAAACCCAAGTCTCCTGCTTTGGGAGCATGGAATCTTAGCCCCTGGACCACCAGGGACATCCCAACAATACTTCTTGAATTCAGGAACATTATAATGGATATTTATTGATGTTTCAGATATTTATTTTCACTTAAAGATGTTAAACTTTAAAGTAAAGTTGATGCTTCCTTTATTCTTTCTCTATAGAAGCCAAAATAATCATGAATTTCTCATGTATCACTTCAGTTCATGTTTTTATACTTGTAAAACAACAGTGAGTCATTACCCTGCCACCAGCAAACTCATGACAGGTCATTCACATTTTAAAATAAGATTACACCATAAAGTAAATAAACCTTATTTTGGAGCATCCATTGCTGAATCTTCATATTCCAAACAACAGAAACACATTGAGGCAAATTAACTTCACAAAATGAATAGCCAAAGTTTAGATGTAAAAACCTCAACTTTCAGATATACTTAAAATATTTCAAGAATCAAATTATCGATAATGCAGATTACACAAAATGACAAAACTAAGAAGAAACATATATGATAAAAAAAACACTGCAATATTCTGAGGAGTATTTCTTCATGCAGCAATTATTATTAAAACTGAACATCAGAAAACGAATGACCTATGCAACAGATGTAAGAAACGTTTTTAAAGGAACAAACAAATGTAAACTGGCAACAACGTGGGCAAAGGTGACTCCCAAACCCTTGTATAAATTGGTATAATCACTATAGACAGTAATATGTCAGTACCAATAAAGCTCGATATGTATATATACCATACCCAAGATTTTACTCCTTAAATTATATACTAGAATAATTCTCACACATGTTAACAAGGATTACGTACAAGGCCTATCATCAGTTCAGTTCAGTCGCTCAGTCGTGTCCGACTCTCCGCGACCCCATAAATCACAGCACGCCAGGCCTCCCTGTCCATCACCAACTCCCGGAGTACACTCAAACTCATGTCCACAGAGTCGGTGATGCCATCCAGCCATCTCATTCTCCGTCGTCCCCTTCTCCTCCCGCCCCCAACCTTTCCCAGCATCAGAGTCTTTTCCAGTGAGTCAACTCGTCGCATGAGGTGGCCAAAGTATTGGAGTTTCAGCTTTAGCATCAGTCCCTCCAATGAACATCCAGGATTGATCTCCTTTAGAATGGACTGGTTGGATCTCCTTGCAGTATAAGGGACTCTCAAGAGTCTTCTCCAACACCACAGTTCAAAAGCATCGATTCTTCGGCGATCAGCCTTCTTCACAGTCCAACTCTCACATCCATACATGACCACGGGAAAAACCATTGCCTTGACTAGACGGACCTTGGTTGGCAAAGTAATGTCTCTGCTTTTTAATATACTATCAAGGTTGGTCATAACTTTCCTTCCAAGGAGCAAGCGTCTTTTAATTTCATGGCTGCAATCAGCATCTGCAGTGATTTTGGAGCCCAAATAGTACTATCTATAAATGGAAAATGACAAATAACCTCACTCCCCACTAAAAAAGAAAAATTATGTTAAAAGAATTTTATACAACAGCTCAAAGAAGAATCTACACTGAAAAATCTTAAAAACAAAATATGAAGTCAAAAAGTCAAGTTTTAGAATGATACATACAGTATAACATAACATATAAAGTGTGAAAACATTCAGACGAAAACTATATATTCTTCATGGACAAAAATAAGAATGGGAATGATAAAAAGTAAATTCAGCTAGTGGAGGTGATGGAATTTAAGTTGAGCTATTTCAAGTCCTAAAAGATGATGCTGTTAAAGTGCAGAACTCAATGTGCCAGCAAATTTGGAAAACTCAGCAATGGACACAGGACTGGAAAAGGTCATTTCTCATTCCAATCCCAAAGAAAGGCAATGCCAAAGAATGCTCAAACTACCATACAGTTGTGCTCATTTCACATGCCAGCAAGGTAATGCTCAAAATCCTTCAAGCTAGGTTTCAAAAGCATGTGAACCGAGAAATTCCAGCTGTACAAGCTGGCTTTAGAAAACACAGAGGAACCAGAAAGCAAACTGCCAACATCCACTGGGGGACGGCAAAGTGGTGGGCTGCCGCCTATGGGGTCGCACAGAGTTGGACACGACTTAGCAACTGGATCATAGAAAAAGCAAGAAATTCCAAAAAAACCATCTGCTTCATTGACTACACTAAAGCCTTTGACTATGCTGATCACAACAAACAGGAAAAGACCTTAAAGAAATGGAAATACCAGACCACCTTACCTGCCTTCTGAGAAACCTATATGCAGGTCGAGAAGAAACAGTTAGAACTGGACATAGAACAATGGACGGGCTAAAAATTGGGAAAGGAGTATGTCAAGGCTGTATACTGTCACCCTGCTTATTTAACTTATATGGACAGTACATCATGGGAAATGCCAAGCTGGATGAAGCACAAGCTAGAATCAAGATTGCCAGGAGAAATATCAATAACCTCAGATATGCAGATGACACTACCTTAAGGGCAGAAAGCGAAGAGGAACTAAAGAGCCTCTTGAAGAAAGTGAAAGAGGAGAGTGAAAAAGCTGGCTTAAAACTCAACATTCAAAAAACTAAGATCATGACATCTGGTCTGACCACTTCATGGTAAATAGGCAGAGAAAAAAATTGAAACAGTGACAGATTTTATTTTCTTAGGCTTTGAAATCACTGCAACAGTGACTACAGTAATGAAATTACAAGATGCTTGCTCCTTGGGAGAAAAGTTTTGATAAAATTAGATAGCATATTAAAAAGCAGGGACATCACTTTGCTGATGAAGGTCCATATAGCCAAAGCTGTGGTTTTTCCATTAGTCATGTACGGACATGAGAGTTGGACTATAAAGAAGGCCGAGCACCAAAGAATTGATGCTTTCAAACCATGGTGCTGGAGAAGATGCTTGAGAGTCCCGTGGATTGCAAGATCAAATCAGTCAATCCTAAAGGAAATCAACCCTGAATATTCAGAAGAATTTATGCTTTTGAACTGTGGTGTTGGAGAAGACTCTTGAGAGTCCCTAGGACTGCAAGGAGATCCAACCAGTCCACCCTAAAGGACATTAGTCCTGGGTGTTCATTGGAAGGACTGATGTTGAAGTTGAAACTCCAATACTTTGGCCACCTGATGCGGAGAGCTGACTCATTTGAAAAGACCCTGATGCTGGGAAAGATTGAAGGTGGGAGGAGAAGGGGACAACAGAGGATGAGGTGGTTGGATGGCATCACCGACACAATGGACATAGGTTTGGGTGGACTCTGGGAGTTGGTGATGGACAGGGAGGCCTGGTGTGCTGCGGTTCATGGGGTCGCAAACAGTCGGACACGACTGAGCAACTGAACTGAACTGATTCATTGAAAGGACTGATGCTAAAGCTGAAACTCCAATACTTTAGCCACCTGATGAAAAGAGCCGACTCACTGGAAAAGACCCTGATGCTGGGAAACATTGAGGGCAGGAGAAGGGAGCTACAGAGGATGAGATGGTTGGATGGCATCACCAACTCAATGGACATGAGTTTGAGCAAACTCCGGGAGATAGAGAAGGATAGGGAGGCCTGGTGTGCTGCAGTCCATGGGGTGGCAGAGTCAGACACAACTGAGCAACTGAACAACAACAACAAATTCAAGGCAGAAGGTACAAACTTCCAGATATAATATAAAGGTCACATGTCACGGGAATGGAATGCACAACATGGTAACAACAGTTAATAAAAACTGTATTCCATATTTGAAAGTTGCTAAAAGAGGTCTTAGAAATTCTAATCACAAGAAAATAAACTTTTTGTAACTATGTATCCCGAAAGATGTTGATTACACTTACTGTGATCATTTTGAAATATACTGTATTTTGTATATTTGAAATATATTGTATTATGTTTAACAGCTGGAACGACTGTTGTATGTCAATTATAACTCAATGAAAAACAAGAAATTGTAGGGAAATCATTAAAAAAAGAAAATCTCAACTCTGACTATATAGCTGAGACAAAAAAAACCAACTTATTTATTTTTAGGTGTTTTAATAATATTGTGAATATTTAAAAATATTTTTTGGAGTATAGATGATTTGTAGTGTTATGTCAGTTTCGAGTGTGCGGAAAGGTGAATCCATTGTAAATATACGTGCATGCCTGCTCAGTCATGTCTGACACTTTGCAACTCCATGGACTGTAGCCCATCAGGTTCCTCTGTCCATGGAATTTTTCAGGCAAGAATATTGGAGTGGGTTGCCATTTCAGACTCCAAGGGATCTTCCCAACCGAGTGATCAAAACCACGTCTTATACTTTTATATATCCACCATTTTTTTTAGAGTCTTTTCACATATAGGCCATCACAGAGTATCGAGTAGGGTTCCCTGTGCTATACAGTAATTTCCTAATTATTATGAATATTTTTACAAACATAGCCCTTATCTTTTAGATAACTGGGATTGTATTTTAGAATTTGTTTTAAAAGAATTGGGAGGCAACAGAGGTGAAGATACAGATGAAAAGAGACGGGCCACATTAATAAGTGATGAAGCTTAACAATGGGTACTTGGGGATCTCTCCACTTTCAACTGCATTTAAAATTTCAATTAATAAAAACTTGGAAAAAAACTAAATTCATAGTAGTATTTATACTTCTGGGCAAAGTACACAGTGGATTTCAATTACATGTAATATTTTATTATTTGGATAATATTTTGAGTCTATAGGTGTTTATTATACCTTTTTCATATATATTATATTCTAAAAAATATTTCATAATTTAACAGAAAAGAGAAAATATAAATCAATACATAATAAGTATAAAAGAAATGAAAGACAAATTATGTATCAAAAGAAAACATGAATAGAAAGAACATTAACATGAATAGAAAGATAACATCATAGAGAAAAATAATTTAAACATTAACAAAGTATTCACAATGAATACAAAAGTAGTAAGCTTTAAACAATTTCCCAGAAAAACACAAATCATCAAAATTAACTCAAACCAGATTTAAAAATCTTGAAAAACCAGTCAACACAAAACTAATTGGAGGAACATTAAACACCACTGATCATCAGGTTGATATTATTCATATCTTTAACAAACATATTATTCTTTGCTAATGATTCTTCTATTAAATGCAGAAAAAAGATTTTAAAGAATGAAAAACTACCCAATTCATTTTAAGGAAATGATTTAATGCTGGCACTAAAACTTGACAATAATCATACACAAGTCTACATACATAACATAATCACATAAAATACACTAATCTTATTTGGATTTAATAAACAACCTAAGAAAATATTACTGAATTCATATTTTAATCAGCTACCTTTATAATTTTCCAAATGGTCTTTACATTTTATTGGACTTCCCTGGTGGCAGTGGTTAAGAATCTGCCCATCAATGCAGGGGACATGGGTTCAATCTCTAGTCTAGGAAGACCCCACATGCCATGAAGCAGCTAAGCCCATGTGCTACAACTACTGAGCCTGTGCTCTAGAGCCTGAGAGCCCCAACTACTGAAGCCTGCTAGAGCCTGAGCTCCACAAGAGAAGCCATCACAATGAGAAGCCAGTGCACCACAATGCAGAGAGAAGCCCCCTCTCGCCACAACTAGAGAAAGCCCAAATGCAGCAGTGAAGTGCAGCCCAGTGCAGCCAAAAAAAAAAGAAATAAGTAAATAAAATAAATAAATAAACTTCATGGGGGAATTCCCTGGCATCCAGTGGTCTGGACCCAGTGGTTTCACTGCCAAGGGCCAAGGTTCAATCCCTAGTTGGGAAGCTAAAATCCCACAAGCCTCAGGGTCAAAAAAACTTTTTTAATAAAAAATAATGATAAATAAAAATAAGGTCTAACTATAGGCAGGACACTCTGGTAGGTGTTGTCAGATCTTCTCTAGCTCCTTGACTTTGAAGATATCTTCTTTCTACTTATTATTAAAACTTCACTCCTCAAACCACTCCAAACTAGAAATAGGGACCACTGCAAACAAGAAGGAATTTGAGAAGCCTGAATTCAAAAGGTGAGATTTGCTATCAAATCACACTTAGTTATTAGTCTAACTTTAACACTGGTAAGCCCAATTTTCAGAACTGGATTCCCCACCCCCACTTTTTTTTTTTTTACAAACACCTGAGTTCCTCTTTAAATTTCCTAAATTGCTCTTATTGGTCTCTCACCAAAAAAGAAGTATTTCACTAAGACTAGAAACCTTGGTACTTGCTGAATGCCTAAACTTCTAAGAAAGATCACTAGCCACAATGCTCAGTATTTCCACAATATGAAATGAATGACTAAAATATCACCTGGAAGTCCTGTCTGAAAGATCTGTTTTCTGACCCTCATGACCTTCAAAATTACAGCTTTTAGAGACCACACTCCACATTCTGGAACTCCTTTCTAATGAGTGAGTCTAGTTCCAATTCAAAGTATTCCCTCCTGCCTTTTCTACCAGGCTAACTCATTCCATTAAAGTTAATAAACAGCAAGGTATGTACAAAATAATAAACATTGTAAGGTTAGATAAATAAGCACATCCATAGATCTCAAAGAACACTGCCACTACCTTATAATGGACACAAACTGGTAAACAACTAACTGTGTTACAAAACCAATACTAAATTATGCTAAGGAGAAGCAAATTGTTCTATGCTGATGGAATCAGTTTAAACCATTTAATACAGTTAAAACCGATGAAGCAGTATATGAACCAAGATTTGAAAAATAAGTGATATTTTAACAGGAAAAAAAAAAGGTTACTGATAATTGTGAAAAAAAAAAATCTGGAAGTAATTAATATGTTCTTCAATAGGTGGGCTTCCCTAATAGTTCAGTTGGTAAAGAATCCACCTGCAATGCAGGAGACCCCGGTTCAATTCCTGGGTGGGGAAGATCTGCTGGAGAAGGGATAGGCTACCCACTCCAGTATTCTTGGGCTTCCCTTGTGGCTCAGTTGGTAAAGAATCTGCCTGCAATGCAGGGGACCTGGGTTCGATACCTGGGTTGGGAAGATCCCTGGAGAAGGGAAAGGCTACCCACTCCAGTATCCTGGCCTGGAGAATTTTATGGACTGTAAAGTCTATGGGGTCGCAAAGAGTCGGACATGACTTTCACTTTCACTTTCAATAGGTGAATGGACAGGCAAACTGTGATACATGCACATTATGGAATAATATTCAGCAGTAAAGAGAAATGAGCTATCAAGCCAGGAAAAGACACTGGATGAATCTTAAATGTATATTGCTAAGTGAAACAAGTAAGTCAGAAAACATGATATGTTAATACTATATGAATCTATTTATGTTACATTCTGAAAAAAGCAAACCTACAAAGCTAGTAAAAATATCAGTAGTTTGTAGGAAGGGGTTGAATAGGTGACACACAGGGAAGTTTCAGGGTTGTGAAACTATTTTGTAAGATACTGTAGTGGAGGATACAAAACATTATGCATTTGTCACAATCCATACATATATACATACATAATCCATGAACTTTAAGGTACACAAATTTTTAGCCAGTCATTTAAGATGCTGGGGGAATCTCAGGAAAGAATGCAGGCCACGACACGGAAACTATATGACAAATATACGGAACAACCTCAGTGAAGAGGGAAGGAGAAAAATGTACTGACCTAAATAATCTTGGAAAGGAACGGCTACCCATTCCAGTATTCTTTCCAGGAGACTCCCACGGACAGAGGAGCCTGGCAAGCTACAGTCCATGTGGTTGCAAAGAGTCGGACACATCTAAGCAACTAACACACACACACACAGTTGATTTACAATGTTTTAGGTATACAGCAAAGCGATTCAGTTTTATTTATATATATAAATACATATCCTTATCCATTATAGGTTATTATAAAATACTGAATACAGTTCCCTGTGCTATGCAGTAGGTCCTCATTGTTTATCTATTTTACATATAGTAGTATGTATCAGGTAATCCCAAATTCCTAATTCATCCCTCCCTCCCATTTTCCTTTTCAGTTCAGTTCAGTCACTCAGTCGTGTCCGACTCTTTGCAACCCCATGAATCACAGCACGCCAGGCCTCCCTGTCCATCACCAACTCCCGGAGTTCACTCAAACTCATGTCCATCAAGTCGGTGATGCCATCCAGCCATCTCATCTTCTGTTGTCCCCGTCTCCTCCCACCCCCAATCCCTCCCAGCATCAGACTCTTTTCCAGTGAGTCAACTCATCGCATGAGGTAGCCAAAGTATTGGAGTTTCAGCTTTAGCATCGGTAACCATAAATTTGTTTTCTATGTCTATGAGTGTATTTCTATTTTGTAACTAAATTCATTTGTATCATATGAGAGTGCCTTTGATAGCAAGGAGATCAAACCAGTCAATCTTAAGGGAAATCAACCCTGAATACTTGTTGGAAGGACAGATACTGAAGTTGAAATTCCAGTACTTTGGTCATCTGATGCAAACAGCTGACTCACTGGAAAAATTCCTGATGCTGGGAAAGACTGAGAGCAGGAGAAGAGGGTGTCAGAAGATGAGATGGCTGGATGGCATCACTGATGCAAAAGACATGAACTGGGCAAACTTTGGGAGATGGTGAGAGACAGAGAGGCCTGGCGTGCTGCAGGCCAAGGGGTCACAAAGAGTTGGACATGACTGGACGACTGAACAACATCATATTTTTAGATTTCACATATAAGTGACATCATATAATATCCCTCTATCAGTTGCATAGTTTGGAAATATTTTCTCCTATTCCATAGGTTGTCTTTCCATTTGTTTATGGTTTCCCTTGTTGTGCAGATCATGTTTATCTTTATATAGACAGTCACATAAAAATATTTGGAGATATGTGAATATACTCAAGGTGAGTTTACACATACATATTTCCTGTTCTGTCAGAGGAGAGGGCCCATAAAAAACTACACCCCTTTTAAGATGAGCAGTTAGCTGAGAAAACATAAGAAATCATCAGTCCAGGAAGAAAGAGTAACGTAAGGAGGACCTCGATGTGGGAAGAAACGTCATAGGACATGAAGACGTTTGACTCCTATTCAGCCACGAAGAAAGAAAAAGTAGTACTCTCTTCTCCACCCATCTGGATACCCCATCTTCAAACAAAATAATCTAACCAACATCCTACTATGTAGGAGAAAATTTACAAAGACCTAGAACATGATATAGTATTGAGTGAAATATTCATCCTATTCAGCAAATTCGGGACTTACAGATATCTGAGACAAAGGGAGGCAGGGGAGAAAACCCAAATCTTCTAAAGAGTCTGGCACACATAATAGAAAGAACTCCAATTTCTGGAGTAACACTATTAATTAAAAGTATTAGTCCATTTATATCTACAAAATAGTTACACAAAATAAAAACTGAAAAGTTACCAGTATTTGAAATGAAAACTGAGAATGTAATCACTCACTTCTAATAACTCTGAGACAACAGGCAGAACTTCAGGATTACAGATATCTATGGAGTCATCCCGGTATGTCTTCTTTTTATAACAGATATTACCCAAATGTAGTATTGCTGAGAGAAGAGAGAAAATCCTGTGAAAATAAAACCATAAATTACATCTTGCTTATGTGACTTAAGTTTATTTCATTCCAAAATTCTAATGAAGCAAATTAACCAGTACAGAGTACTTAGTCTTCAAATAAATAAGAAATATGATAATAATCATAACTACAATAAAATTTATTGAGTATTTACCAAGTGCACAAAGTGCTTTATATAACTCCACTTTAAGAACTGTACCTACATCAGATATACAGGTATAGTTGTTTGAAGGGGAATTTTTTCTTTTTGTTTTAAATTTTATTTATTTTTGACTGTACTGGGTCTTCACTGCTGCACAGGCTTTTCTCTAGTAGTGGTACGCAGGTTTCTCACTGTGCTGGCTTCTCTTGTTGCAGAGCTCGGGCTCTAGAGATCGCAGGCTTCAGGAGTTGCGGCACATGGACTCAGTAGTCATGGCTCCCAGGCTCTAGAGCACAGGCTCAGTAGTTGTGGCACACAGGCTTAGTCACTCCATGGCATGTGGGTTCTTCTCGGATAAGGGACTGAACCCATGTTTCTTGCATTGGCAGGCAGATTCTTTGCCACTGAGCCACCAGGGAAGCCCTAAAGGGGACTTAATATTGTCTGAATCTTCTGTGGTGTTTCAAAAGTCCATGACTTTCCAAGTGCTTTTTATCCTACCAGAAATGTCCTTTCCCTACACTATTTCAGATCTACTGAATTAGAATCTTTAAAAGAAAGAAAGGTCTTAGAATTTGTATTTTTTTAAACAAAGTAACCAAGGTGATTTTTTCATTATCATATTTTTTAAATGCTTTCCACATCGTATTATACTGACCATCATATTATAATGCCTTTTTTAAAAACAGTAATGGAGACCACTGGACTATATGATCTAATATTAGGACCTTACTGTGAAACATCATACTCTTCTCTCCTGTCTCAGAAGAACACATGCCTCTCTTCCAGCCAATAGATAATCCCTATACTTGGGCTCTACATCTCATGAACTCAGTTTACTCTGGGATATTATTATACCTATTTTCTGTCTCTCACCTGAACTTGACAAGAACTTTCTGTCAAAGTAACCTCACTTCTTTTTTACTTTAAGCAACCCACCCTTAGACTCCACATTGTTTCCTTCCCTTCACAAGTGTTACAAAGCAACAGTTAAGGAAGGTACATGGAGAGGTTTGGGGGGCACCATGAACTCCTATAATAATATGCAAATGTTTATGAATTACATTTTTAGGAAGAAGAGCTCTAACTTTCAACAGATTCTCAAAGAATTTATGACAAAAGAAAGCAACTCAAAACAAGTCTTTTACAAAATAAATTTCCTAATTCTAAATAATGCTTAAGATGGAAGAGGCACTAGATCAGGAATATTAAAAAATTGTTTCAAAGGATCTCTACTGAGGGTAAAGGAATACAATAAATAAACTCACTGTCTTCGTGTCTTGGGAAGAAATCCTACCATTTCCATGGCTAGTTGCAAGCGTTCAAAGTCATGCCTCAAATCTTCCCCTTCCACGTTGAAGCAATCCTGCTTTTTTAAGAAAAATGGAAAAGAAAAATCAAGATTACCTATTGAAAAGCAACCTACTCAGAAATATAGTAATTTTAGATAAGCATACCTATGCATATTTAGATATCATCAAATTCATTAGACTCTTATCCTACTACAAGCATTCAAACCAAACATATACCTACCTAAATACCAGTATGTTACCTTTTCCCTCTTCTTTACAACCACCCAAGCAAGGATCTCAAAAGTAACTTAAAGAGCTAGCAAGACTCACAAAATGTTCTGATACCAAGTTTGATTTTGAGTGGTTCTGAAGAGTCTTGGAGATGTGAAGCATTTAAGAGATCAATTCCACATACAAATGTTATTTATTCAACAAATATTTAATAGATGCCTACCTATATGCAAGGTGCTGAACTAGATCCTGGGACACAAAAATATATTTTAGAAGAGGCATTAATTTAGCTGAGAAGAGGAGCCTAGACTTATATAAAGATGTTTACATTACATCAACATTAGATATCACATAAATAGTTCCTAACAAATAATATAAACAACATAGCAATCAGCAAAATAAAGAAGTATATGTGAAAGTACAAAAACTTTCAAAAGAACCCTCATAATATGAGCCAATAAAAACAGTTATGGACTACTAGACTAAAAAATATTACTCTTCTAGAGCAACTCTTGCATTTCAGTTCCCCCAAGTCAAAAGGTAATACTGTACCATTTGGTAATACTGTAAATCTTTAAAACAATAAAAAAAAAGTCTTTACCTGCCTTTACTATGTGTTCTCATAGTCCCTTTACACTTATATTTTCAAAAACTTCCTCACATGTATTTACTTTTTAATGCCTATCTTCCTATGAAATGTTGTATCAAATAATCAATGAACACATGAACTATTCTTTGTCTCATTTACTGCAGACTTCCAATACCAAGTCAGTGCCAAGAAGAAAGTAGGAAATTACTGGAGTTAATATACAATCAATGAATTATTTAACCGAATGAGACATTACTTTTAAACAAATAAACAAAGTGCTCATCTATTTTTTAAAAATAACTTATCAAGTATCTACCATGTACAACCTGCTCTAGGTACTATAAAAACGAATATACATATAAATAATAAAATTTTAAACACTGCCTTAAAATGCTATTAAAAATAATTCTATTCTCTATGGAAAGGTACACATGGATTTTAAATTCACCTTAAGAAAAGTTCTTTCTGACTACAAAATTTTTGGTGAGCAATTTTAAGACATAGTTCTACAGACATGACAACATCCTAATCCACTAAAAAATTTTAACTTAACACATTTTTCTCTAAAGCTTTTTAAAAGCTCTTTCTTTTCTTCCCCCTAAAACCACAATCAGCTCACTCATTTATAATTTAGTAAAAATTTTTCTGTAACAAATAAGTGGAGGGAAAACAACCGAGGCTTCAACTTGGGTAAATTCAATAATACAGTAATGATTCTCATAAATGACAGCTGCTTTTATCTACCTCAAGAATGAATAAAACAGTGTGGATACAATGTTGAGAGCATCAATTGAAAAAAGAACTAAAATATAAATACATCTATACCTGCTGTTATCTATAATCAAATGTTCTTCAAAAATACAAGACCAAAATCATTATGAACTTTTAAATACTTGTATTTAACATGAACTTCCTTCATGATAATGGTATTAGAAAAACTAAGGACAGATTAATCTACCAGACCAGAAATATCATTATCTTAATCTGGGTTCATACAGATGCAAACCTTGAGACCAAGATTCAGTACAAGTAGCGTTGGAATGTAGGGAAGGCAACGTTGCCTAAATAGAGTACAATGTTAAAGTAGCTACCAAGATGGGTAACTGGACTTTAATTCCAAAGTAACCTCTGGGAAACAGTATAAAAAATAGAAAGGTGAAGGAGCCATAACACTTAAATATCTATCATCTCTCATCAGTTCTGGAGATAAGCTGTTAATTCCTAGGTACTTTTAGAGGACCAGGCAAGAGCGGAAGGCCTTCCAGGATTCCAAGAAAGGCTTTCAAGCACCAGATACAAATACTGGCTGTTGGAGGTCATTCAGGAAACAATAAAACAGTAAAGGTCAAAGAATGAAGTAGGGAACTAACCAACAATTGTTAAAACCCTTTCCACTGAAAGAAGACAGTTGATTCCTATTGTCAAACTCAGCTCAGGCTCTAGTCTTACATGATAACGTGCCACTGCACACTCCCCACAAATACACCAAAATATTCTTTCAAGCTATCAGCATTTTGTCCCTTTGTATGAGATGATGAGAATCCTTTCTCATTTATAAGTACCTACAACAAGCCTGGCATGTAGGAAGTATTTTGAGGGAGAGAAAGTGAAGAGCAAAATCAAATTACACATGTTTCTCATATGCTGTCTATATTTCTTAGAATGCTGTTTATAAAAATTATATTCTTTTATAGCTGCTGCTGCTGCTGCTAAGTCACTTCAGTCGTGTCCGACTCTGTGTGACCCCATAGACGGAAGCCCACCAGGCTCCCCCGTCCCTGGGATTCTCCATAGGATATAAATCTGAATAATTGACTTTGAGAATTAGTAAATATGCTGAAGATGATTTAAGAAAAAAGAATATAAAAAACATAGCCTGATTTGAATCCCAATTAAATTGCTTCATCACCATGGGGGAAGTCACTTAAATTCTGAACCACTGTTGCTTCTTGTGTGAAAGGTAATCATACTAACTACAACCAGCAGTTTTATAATGATCAAATATAATATGGATGGTAACGGTTTTTAAATGGAAAAGCATTTGCAAAGGAAGTTGTGCAGCATGCAGAGACCTTCGTACTGGATTGGCATAAAGCCAAAAAGGCAGAATTTGAGGGAGTGACCCCAAATGTATAAACTGTTGGACAGTGAATAGCAGTAAAAGTGTTATGCTGCAGAAATACTTAAAATATGGAGGATGTAAATATTATGGATTCAAAGGTTCCTGTCCAGTTGCATAGCATTCCTGTAGCAGGTCTACTTCATGGGAAAAAGGGAGGTCAGGTACAATACAGATGGCTGGGTTCCTATAAACGCAGTAATGACCAGGATGAAAGCTTGGCCTCACTGAGAATATTATGTTTTAATCCCTTTGCAGCATGGTGTTCAGTATCCTGAGACCCATTCTGGCAATTCTCACTAGACTCGCCTGATCGTTGGACCCGACTATTCAAAGTTTAATTTAGAAAAATTTTAAATTAGGTGAAATTGTTTACATTGAAGTTATTCAGAACCAGCTTTAAGGTAAAATGATTAGAATAGATTATTATCATTTAAAGAAGGGAAATTATATATATTCTTACATATATCTTCTATATACCATATATCTTCTACATACCAGTCAATATGAGAGTCACTTGCCGTATATAATCTTTAAATTCTCAAAACACAAGAAGTTAATTATGCATATGTACATTTTATTATACCTATATTTATAGGAAAGAAAATAGACTCAGTGGTTAAATAAGTCACCTAAATAACAGAGGAGGTTACACCAAAATCTGTTCTAAGTCCTCTGCTATCTTTCATGAAACACTAGTTGCTTGAGCTTGTTTTATTAATAGGTGATTTAATTCCTTTTAAGGAATTAATACAACGGGCAACAACAGGTCCCTTGTTAAAAGCAATTTTCTCACTTAAGTTCCCCTTGGGATCACTTATACAATTTCATACAAATGTATATTAAGTAATATAGAATAAAAGGCAGAATCCTCCTTAATCCTCTCTTCCCATAAAGCTAGTCACATAAGTTCTAGAAACTCAGAGTGAAACAAGTTTAGTTTGTCCCCAAATATGATATGAGGGGGTGCAGGGAGGAAAGAATTAAGCAAAAGATCCTCAGATAGACTACTTGCTTCCATTAAAATTACCTTGCAAGAAAAAGAAAAATTAAAGTTCCAATGATAATAGAGTTGAAAACATAATAAATAGGAGGATAGTGATGAAAGTAATATTAAGGGAGTAGGAGAGTATGGCTACAAATTTCTTCTAAAAGGAAAAGATGGATAATAATGCTTTCAATGGTGGCGGCAATAGCGGAAACATTTACTGTTTGCTTATTAAGCATTAAGCAATACATCAAGCTCTGTAGATACACTAATTTAATACTCACAAAAGTTAAAGACCATTATTTTCCCCTTAAAGAGGGGATGGAAACAAAAAGATAAGTCACCTGCTTGGGTTCTCAAAACTAACAAGTAGATGAGCCAGTTTTCAAATCAGGTCTACCTACTTCAGAACCTAAAAATTCTTAAGCATTACTTAGACTGTCTAAATAGCAGACCACCTGACAATCTCACTGTAAGCTCTGTACAGGCAATCAAGTCTTATATTCACTATATTAGTTTCCCAGTCTCCTACCTACTTCCCAATGAGATGCACACAGTCAACTGGCATACTAAGCAAAAGATGGAAGCGTCTCAAGAGAGAAAAAACAGCATAAAATTTTTCTAGTAAAAATTATCAGTATCTATAAATTTACTGTCTAAAATTATTTTCTAAAACATCAAATCTGAAATTGCAAATTACTTGATTATGAAACGGCACTGCAATTAAACTGAAGGAAACATTACTAAACCTACTCAAAATCTGATGGTCTTGCAATTAGTGGAGTTTGTAATCACATGCAGTGAGAATTAAAGTGATAGTTATTTAAAGCAGGATTAAGACATATTACATTTTCAGGAGGAGTAGTTAATACATTAGTTCATTATTTAATGAATATATAGATGAGTGTTTTCAGCCTTTCACATCTGACCTAGTTGCAAACTGAAGTAAAGGAAAAAGATTTTTTATGTTCTGTTTACAAAGTTGTTTTCATAAATTATAACAAATAATGCTAAATTTACCTACTCATTTTACATTACATCATATATGCCTTTAAATCATACTTAATTTTAAACATAAAATAATCTTATTTAAAGGAATTTGAATTCTTCATTTTTTAGAAAATTAAATAGAGGCTATAGCCTCTCTTACTATTAAAAAAACGCATGCATTCATTATGTGAAAAGACTGTTAACAGAAACATAAAACAGGAAGGATGCAACTTTTTAAAATAAACAATAACTACTACCCATAATAGGAGGATAACTAAACTACCACGTAAGAATTGAAAAAAATAAATAAATATGTCAAGGGAAAAAAACCCTATCGGTTATAAAGATCCATAACAATGCTTAAATTAGGAATGCAATCAATGCATTATTTTTCAAAATAAATACTGAATATAGTCTAAATATAGCCCCCCAAAATCCAAAAACGGTAGTTTTTAATCAATAAACCACACATACACAAAAAAGTCAATTCCAATAAAATAAACACTGATTTATCTTCTTTCCTAGATTCTTTTGTTTTTATTTCAGCTGACTTTCTTCCTAAGTCACAAAAACGGTCCTTTATCAGGAACACAGGATACTTAGGCACTTGTACTGACCGGCTCAGAGTCAAAGCAATAATCATCCCAGCTCTGTCTGAGGGGTTTCTTTGTTATCTGAAAGTAAGGCAGATTAGTTAGGTAGAAGTAATGATTATTACACTCTTCTAATGATCTCTTAGAGGCAGTGTTCAGGTAGTACCGCTATTATCCAAAGAAAAGTTATTTTGTATAGCAGCACAAAACACTAGATAAACATTCAGATTCTCAGAGTCATATATTATTATAACCAATCCATATTTGCTATTGTTCAGTTATTCTGAAATTTATAATAATTGTTAATTCCCACAGTCTCCAAATACTGACCCTAAGAATATGTATAGTATGGCCAGTAATTACCAAAAGATCTGGAAGAGAAGCAATAAACTCCAGATTTCTCTAGTATTAATTTTAGGGGCTTTCCCAGGTGGTGACAATGCTAAAGAATTTGCCTACTAATGCAAGAGATGTAAGATTCCTGATTTGGGAAGATCCCCTGAAGAAGGAAATGGCAACCCACTCCAGTATTGTTGCCTGGGAAATCCCATGGACAGAGGAGCCTGGTGGGCTACAGTCTGTGGGGTAGCAAAGATTTGGACATGCTACACACATGCACATCAGCTCATTTTATCAGCAGTTGCTAGTTTTTCAAAAGGAAAATATTTTATCATCCAAATATAAGGCAAATAGTTTAAACAGGGAAGGGGAAAAACTCGAAAGCTAAATCAATTATTTTTTTAATATACTTAATTCAGTACAGTAAAAATGCCTCATATTATACCAAGAAGTTATATTTTAAATAATTTTTAAATTCTCAATATAGTAACAGAATTATGTTAGCTTATATAAATATGTAGTTTCAAAATTATGAAAGATCAGTTATACAGCCTGCTCTATATCTTACGAAGTGTGAGATGTTACTTTCAAAGTCCTAAATACATACTACATTCTTTGAGCCACCATCCAAGTGTCAATTTAATATCCCTCAGAAGAACTTTAAAAATTACCATAAAGGAAGTTATTTCCATAGACATTACATCTTGCCTCAAACAATTTAAAATGAGGGGAGACTATCTTTAACCTAAATGATGTACTGTCAGATCAATTTCCTTATTACTGATTCTAGAATTTTTGTTAATATAAGAAATAAAATCGAACAAACCAATGCAATGAAAAGTTGTGAGAATTACTCATTATGGAAGTTTAGGGGAAAATTTTTTAAGTTTCAAGGTAAAACACAAATTCTCTAAGTCATTTCCTTTAATGAATTTTCACACTGAGTATTTAACAGGATAATCACTAAATTATAAAAACAATCATACTCTAAGTCAGTATCATAGTATCATGCAAAGAGGTATATATATTAGACTTCAAAACATGCAAATACAAGTTTCAGTAATCCTTTGTTAGGGCAAGCATTAATCATTAGTAACATTTAACATGCTCTGGTCTGTAAAAGGTAAATCACTTTACTTATTGAAAAGTGTAAACCATTTTTCTAAATTAGAGGTATCTATAAACAGTTTATTATTCTCTCAAAGAGTCTCACAAAAAGCAAAAGACACATAACTATCTTTTATGATTCACATAAGAAGAAAAATAATTTTTAAATTTGAGAAGTACATCACATAAATTTTTAGATAGTATACATGAAAATGCTAGTTAATATCCACTACCAACCAGGTTTCAAAAACAAAGTACTAGGAAAAAAAAACTTTTCTCAAGAGCTAAAATTTAATAATGCCTTACATTTCAAAATGATATTCATGAACTCTCACCTGATTGAGATAATGATATTCTTCTGGTTGTTTAAGATGGAATGCTAATCTCTCTTCTTCACTTGCTCCTGCCAGAAGGTAATAGAATACATGATAGTTCCTGTTGGAAACAAAGAAGTATGGTTTTAAAATGAACATGGTCTATGGTTATCATTTAACAAGAAAATGAAATTAATTTATAAACTGTTTCAGTGTTGCTTCATTTTTTTTTCAGTGATAAACTCTACTGAAATACTACAGAGGAATTCTCTGGCAGTTTAGTAGTTAAGACTCAGTGCTTTCACTGCCATGACATAGGTTCAGTCCCTCGGAGGTGAACTAAGATTACACAAGCCACAAGGGACAGTCAAATAATAAGTAGTATAAAATAAGATAATGTTTTGTATGCTGAATCAAAAGACAAAGGTGAAGGTGGCAATACACTAAAGACCTCTAAAAATTCCCTCCATAAGACCAATTAGAAAACTAACAAATTTGTCAGAATGAACTCTAGAAATTAACCAAAAATGTAAAGCAATCTAGAGAGTGTTTATACAAGAAAAAGAGCTGAATTTCAGTATAAACAGAACCTTGGTGGCTTCTTAACTTGCCCTATTCCATCTCCTGCTTACCAGATACATGTAGTTTTCAATACCAACAGCTTACAAATGAGGTGGACACCAGAAGTCTGGCAGCTTCCAGAAGAGGGCAGAACAGGGGTGAAGTTCATTTAGAACCTCATTCCCTGAAAAATAACATTATTTGAACTGTCTGGCAGTTCCACGGATGATGTCACTTTCATTACTATTGATATCTTTATTTGATGTGATTCAGAGTTATTACCCCAGTATGAAAATCTTTGGTCCAGAGACATTTGTAAGAAACAATTAGTGTCAATTTTTTTGAACATACCAGCTGCCTGAACTGATGAATAAATATTAGGGCAAACTGTAAGCTAACCAAACAACTTAAAGAGAAATGTTGGGAAATGAGACATCCACAGAGGCTTTAAAAAGCTCCAATATGTTCCTGGGAATCTAGAAGGCCATATGCAAGCATAAAGTTGTGCCCATGCACAGGGCTGCATGTCTACTTAGCAAAGACAAGAGGAAATACTAAGCTCTCACCTATCACTAACTCTGAAGATCTCCACAACCAGGAAGTAAAGACTAAGGCAGAATTATAAAATGCCTGCCTAGGAGTTAAAAGTCATGGTCCCTGAAACAAACACTAGAAGACTTACTGTTACCAACCATTTATGGAACTCTCTGTTCCATCACTCCCTGGTGGCTCAGATGGTAAAGAATTTGCCTGCAAAGCAGGAGACCCAGGTTCAATCCCTGGGTCAGAAAGGTCTCCTGGAGAAGGAAATGGCTAAGCACTCCAGTATTCTTGCCTGGAGAATTCCATGGACAGAAAAGCCTGGCAGGCTACAGTCCATGTGATCGCAAAGATTTGTACATGGCTGACCAACTACCACTGAGAAGCTAACCAAGGGATTCTCCGGTGGCTCAGTGGTAAAGAATCCTCCTGCCGATGCAGGAGACGCAAATTTGATTCCTGGATAGGGAAGATCCCCTGGAGAAGGAAATGGCCACCCACTCCAGTATTCTTGCCTGGAAAATCCCATGGACAGAGGAATCTGGCAGGTTACAGTCCATGGAGTCGAAGAAAAGGCAGACACAACTTAGTGACTAAAAAACAAGTTAACCCAAGCAGGTTAAACTCAAAGGCTAAACTAAAAAAAAAAAAAAAAAATTAGACTTCAAATTAGCTCAGAAAATTCACAAAACAAACAGCAGGAACAAAATTACAACCACAAATCCTAGGAGGGGGAGGAATTCGTATCTACAGCTGCCAAATGATTATTTTAAAAGTCCAATTATTATTTTAAATGTCCAATTTTCAACAAAAATTTGAGTCATACAAGGAAACCAGAAACTATAACAGATAAAAAGGAGAAAAAACAATCAATAATAACTGTTCCTGGGGCAGTCTGGACACTAACTTACTAGACAGGACTTCTAATTAGCTGTTTTAAATACATTCAAAAAACTAAAGAAAACCATGTTTAAAGAACTAAAGCATGAGAATGATGTCTCGTTAAACAGAAGCTATTGATGAATATACAGAAATTATAAAATATAATCAGTAATTCTAGGATTGAAAAATATAATAAAATGAAAACCTATCTAGAGGAGCTCAAAAGAAGATTTGTCAGCAGAAGAATCAGTGAACTTGCAAAAAGGTCAGTTAAAGCTAGCTCGTCTGAGGAAAAGAAAGAAAAATTATCAGTCTCAGGGATTTGTGGGACACCATTAAACAGACACCAACAAATGCACAATATGGAACACCAATATATGCACAATGGGAGTGCCAAAAGCAGAGGAAAAGAAGAGAAAGAATATTTGAAAAAAATAATGATCAAAGTCCCCCGAAATTTGATGACAAACATTAATCTCTACATCTAAGAAACTTAATGAACTCCAGGAGAGAAAAACTCAGAGATCCACATCTGGACAAATTAAAACTATTAAAAGACAAAGATAAAATTTTCAAAGCACCATGAGATAAATGCCTCATCAAGGGATCCTAATGTAAAATTACCAACTGATTTCTCATCAGGAGCCATGGAAAGGAAAACAGATTCAAAATATTAAAAGGAAAAAAAAAATCAAGAATTATATATCCAGCAAAACTATCCTCAAAAAAAGAAAAAAAGAAATTAGGATATTCCCAGATAAATCAAAACTAAATACTTCACAGCTAACAGATGGACCCCATAAAAAATGCTAAAAGGAGATTTTATGGGTGAAAGTAAAGAAGACAAGATTCAATTAAGCATGAAGAAATAAATAGCATCAGTAACGGTAACTACATCAGTTCAGTTCAGTTCAGTACAGTCGCTCAGTCGTGTCCGACTCTTTGCGACCCCATGAATCACAGCACACCAGGCCTCCCTGTCCATCACCAAGGTAAATATTATAAAAGATAGTATAAATGTCTGTGTTGTTTGTAAGGCTTTTTCCACTCCAACTAGACATTGGCCACAAGCAACAACTATATCCTATACTGATGAGTCTACTATTATAAACATTTGTACAACATTAACAACATAGAGAAAATAACATAGGATAATGCTTAATGAACCTTTATTATATAAAAGGACTACATTAAGCATTTCATAAACACTATTTCATTTAATCTTCTAAACAACTAAAGGACAGTTTTCCACCTACAAAATAGGAAAAAGTATATAAGAAGCAGAGAAGTTAGGTGAGATGCCAAAGGCATATCCAATACTTGAATGTAGGTTTGTTTAACTTCAAAGTCTGGCTCTTCATTTTGTCTCATTGTAACATGAAGCAAATGGCAACCCACTCCAGTGTTCTTGCCTGGAGAATCGCAGGGACAGGGGAGCCTGGTGGGCTGCCGTCTATGGGGTCGCACAGAGTCAGACACGAGTGAGGCAACTTAGCAGCAGCAGCAGCAACATGAAGCAAATCATTTACGTCTCTGATATTTGGCTTCCTCATCTAAAGGAAGTTACATATATATCATCTCTGAAATTCCATATACCTCAAAGATTATAATAAACTTAAGAGCTTTATTACACATTGGAGAAGGAAATGGCAACCCACTTCAGTGTTCTTGCCTGGAGAATCCCAGGACGGGGGAGCCTGGTGGGCTTGGGGGTCACACAGAGTCAGACACGACTGAAGTGACTAAGCAGCAGCAGCAGCAAGAGCTTTATTAAAAACTTTTCTCAAATTAGAGAAAGAACACTAAGACATGGCAAAAGATCCAAAGACAAAACAAAAGATATCACCTAAGACACCACTATTTGCCTGTTCTGATAGTCTTCCTAGAATTTAGAAAAAACAGCAATTCTATACAGTCATTAAAAATATCTCACAGCGGGAGGTGGGAGGGGAGTTCAAGATGGGGAACATATGTACACCCGGAGCAGACTCATGTCAATGTATGGCAAAACCAATACAATAATGTAAAGTAATTAGCCTCCAATTAAAATAAATAAATTAAAAGAGAAAAAAAAATATCTCACAGCATCTTCAAAAGTACAATATTCTTCCCATGACAGAAATAGCAATTATATGTAAAGCTATGCATGGTACAAACTGAATTAAAAGTCATAATACACAAAGATCTGAAAAGTCAATCTGCATGATACAAGTGTTACACTCAATTTAATTACAATCTCAATTACACAAATTAAAATATGTACCGTTCATTATGCTCTTGATAAACGAGTCTAGACTTCTCCAGAAGATACTTTTCAACATAGGCACTAGAATAAAAATAGAATTGGTTGATATAAATAATAAAAGCCTAATATAAGGCAGACAAATATTAGAAAAGGTGAAAAATAGTATTCTAAAGAATACTATTCAGAGTACATTTTCCACTATCATTGGTGGTACAGTGGTGAGCATAGCTGCCTTCCAGAGTATATTTACCATTATAATTGTTATGGACATTGTTAGTGCTATCCATGTTAAATTCATAAACTCCTATTTTTTTTTAACTTTCCATAAAGCAAAATAAAGTCAGGAGTTCAAAACATGACGCTCAAGACCCTACAATGACACCGACTTTACTTTCTTTCCAGGCTCAATAACACAGTACATTCTTTCTAATATTATACTTTGACTAGGCTACTAAATAAGGCTCAAAGATATACTTTCTTTACATACCCATGCTGTTGCCACATCCTGGAATAAATGTGTTTATAGCTTGCCAATTTCCTCAGTAAGCACTCATTAATTGGGCACTGTGTAAGCACGGTTCAGATACAGAAATAAGTCATATACTACCTGTTTTCAAGTGATATACTACCTGTTTTCAAGGGGCTTACAGACTAGTGGAGAAATCAGGCAAACTAGCAGCTATCATACTGAGTTGACAGGATTTATTATAGAGCAGTGACCAGAATATTATAAATGTAAAAAGAGAGACACATATGATTCAAGAAGGAAAAAGGATGTAAGGAAGAACTCTCATAGAGAGTGAGTACACAGGACTTACTAATATGGATATAAAAATCATAAATAAAAGTAGCACACAACACAATAACCAATGTACATATTTATGTATAAAAATATGTCTGTATGTGTACTTCTGTGGGTGTTTCTGTCTTTGTATTGATTAAATGAGAATCTTTTCTCAGGAATGCAAAATGAACCAATATTGGGAAAATAATGATAATATTAATAAATTCAAGAGTGAAGATCAGGCTAATTTCCATGGATGCCAAAAAGGCCTTTAATAAAATTCAATAGCCATTACTGACAAAAATACTCAAAGAAAACTAAAATCAATGCTTAATTTTTTAACATGATAAAATGTCCTAAAGCCAATATTCTACTTTGTGAAGAAAAGTAAAGGCATTCACACAAGTATCTAGAAAAATATTATCATAGTGTAGGAGGTATGTAATCAAACAAGATAGAAAATAATCAGAGATATAGGAACAGAAAAAAATTTTTAACTATTTTAGTAGATAATATAATAAACCTAGAAATCGTAAGAGAAACAACCAACAATGAAACTAATACAAACAATAATTCAGCAAGATAGTTAAGACATAAAATTAATATAAAAATCAATAGAAGTAATTGGGGCTTCCCTGGTAGCTCAGATGGTAAAGAATCTGCCTGCAGTGCAGGAGATCTGGGTTCAATTCCTGGGTCAGGAAGAGCCCCTGGAGAAGGGAATGGCTACCCACTCCAGTATTCCTGCCTGGAGAATTCGATGGACAGAGGAGCCTGCGAGGTTACAGTTGATGGGGTCACAAAGAGTGGGACACAACTGAGCAACTAACACATACAAGTAATGTGCAATTTTAGAAGATATAATGTAAGAGAAAAATCACACTTTTAATAAAAATAAAACATTAAAAATAACATATTTAGGAATAAACTCAATAAGAAATATAAAAAGCTACAAAACATATCTAAAAACCATAAAGATGTTAATTACTCCAAAAATTATTAATCCAATAAAACCAAGCCATGAAAGACATGGAAGATTCTTCAATAAATATTGCTAAAGAAGAAAGAATGCCATCTGTAAAGACTATATGCTATATAATTTCCAATTATGTGACATTCTGGAAAAGGCAAACCTATTAAGACAGTGAAAAGATCGGTGGCTGCCAAAGGTTAGTGGGTGGAAAGGGATGAACATGTGGGGCACAAAGGATTTTTAGGGCAGTGAAACTATACCTTTATACATTTATCAAAGCCCATTCAATGAACAACACAAATGGAACACACTAATGCAAGATATTATTAACAGAGGAAACTAGGGGATAGCATGAAGAGGCATAAGGGAACACTCCCTACTTTCTGTTCATTTTTGTCATTAATCTAGAACTGTTCTAAAAATAGTCTATTAATTTTTTAAAAGCTATAAATAATACTGCTGGCACAACCAGAGGACTCTGACTGCAGACTGTAATAGCAAAAATTGTAACTATGACAAAATTAAATACCCTGAGTATAAAATAGTATACAGGAAAATGTCATTGTGGCTGCTTTAGGAAATACAGTAATTATTTCAAGGGGTCAAGTTATGTACCCAACTTACTCAGACAATTTTTTAAAAATGAATATATGCATAACAAAGAAAGATAAAGCAAATGCATATAGTTGCTAACAATTTATAAATCTAAGTACAGGTGGATGGATGTTACACTATTCTTAGAACTTTCCTCAGGTTTGAACTTTTCCGAAAGAAAAAAATAATTGAGAAAAAAAATTTAATGTCAATACTAATGTCACTATTTTCATTAAAGAGCAAACAAAAAACCTATGATTTATAAAGGGGCAACGGCAAACATTTAAGCATCTCCAAAGCCTGATACTGCTACTTACCCAAGTACAGTGCCTGTTTCTTGGTAATTTACTTGAATAAACTTGCCAAAACGACTTGAATTGTTATTATGAGCTGTCTTTGCATTTCCAAAGGCCTGTCAAAATAAATAATTCTATTTTTTAAAATGGAACATCCTTAGATCATCTCAACAAGAAAAAAGTGCTAAAGAGATACTAGAAAAGCAATTCACTTATAGCTTCAGGCTCTTATACTTCAGGTAAAGTAATTAATATCTGCAATAAAGTCAAGTAGATTGCATTTTATGCTACTGAGTAAAATAAGTCTTAATTGTAAAAACTTATTGCTCATTACAAATCAGATTTCACTTTCACATTCCAAGGCCAGCAAACTTTCTTAATATGTTTATATATAAAATATATTCAATATATATATACATTTTAAATTCTTGCTAAACTGAAATAACAGGCTAGGAAAAGAATAATTACATCAAAACAATTATTATTTAGAATAGTATAGAAGAAATAAAGTTTCATCATGCAATATACTATACTATATTTTGCCTATTTAAAACAAAACTACAATACTATTTTAGAAAGAATAAAAAAAAATAAGGTTCCTAAGTTATAACCTAAAGTATATACCATGCAATGAAATATTACCTTGCAATAAAGATGAAACTACTGATACAGATGTCAACATTGATAAAGTTAAACGTTACGTTATGAAACCACACACAAGACTACATATTATAAAATTCTAGAAAAGGCAAAACAAGAGTAACAAGCAGCAGATTAGAAGCTGTCTGGGAATGGGGTAGGAGCGGGAAATGTCTAAAAGAGGGACACAAGGGGTAATGAAAATATTCTATAACTTGATTCTATGATGGTGGTTACCTGGCATATGCATTTATCAAAAAGCACTAAACCATACATTTTAAGTGGCTATATATTATTTCAAGTTATATATCAATAAAATTGAAATTTAAGAACCCACAGATGAACTCACATATTTGACAACTTAAATGAAATCTTCAATACATACTGCTGAATGAAAGAAGGCAGTCTTAAAACATTACATACTGTATGTTTTCATTAATATGACATTAAAAAAAAAAGGAAGGAAGAACAAACAAATTGTCTCCACAAGCTGGGAGTATGGAAGGGCAGAGGGTATGAAAATAAGGAAAAGCATCAGGGAGTTTTACAGGGATAGTGGAACTACTCTGCATCCACGCTGCATACAGATGACTACACAAATCAGTATGTTTTATAATTTATACAATTCTACTATATCGGTATTTTTTAATTTTAATCTCTACTTTTAAAAGTAAACATTAAAAAACAAAGGCAAATAAAAGACAATTTCAGATATACAAATGTGAAAATATTCATCACAAGTGAACCCACACTGAAGGAAACAAAGGAAATCCTTTGTGCAGAAGGAAAATGATACCATGTTCAATTACGGATCATTGTAAGGAATGAAAACAGCAGAAATAGTAACCACAGGAGTAAATACATAAAATACATTTTATTACTTAGGTCTCTCTAAAAGATTACTAAGGATGAGATCAGAGAAAATGGTAAAGGTCTCTTAAATCGCTCTCCTCTTCATAAAAGAAATAAGACTAACAAAAATTGTCAAAATCAATTTTTTGATGATTCTAGAAGTTAATGAAAGGCTTAGAGTAATCCCGCATAAGAAGAATATTTAATCAAGGAAAACAGCTGGATTTCAGGGAAAAAGCACTGATGGCATGTTAACTTACCTGATTACCAATTCCCTCTCCCTAGCTCCACGTTGAAAAGAAAACCAACTCCCTACAATTACAGTTTTTCCAAAAAGCAGTCTCACCTAGAAACCACTGGAAAGATCAGACTAAAGTCAAAGCCCTGTACCATAGATAATTGTCACAATTTGACCTATTTGGCATTTTCCTAGAAAACCTCATTCAAAGGGCTATCTTTATTTGACCTAACAAGAAGTCATCACTCACTGAGAGCAGCCTTTTTCCCATTAAAAGTAGACTCCTATATGATTCACCAATCCCACTGATCAGCATATATCAGGAGAAAAATCTAATTTGAAAAGATACATGCACCCCTATATTCACAGTCACACTATTTACAAGAGGCAAGACATGGAAACAACCTAAATGTCCATGGACAGATGAATGGATATAGATGTGGCATCTGTACGCAAATCAAGAAGAAACGGTTAGAATCCGACATGGAACAACGGACTGGTTCCAAATTGGGAAAGGAATATGTCAAAGCTGTATACTGTCACCCTGCTTATTTAACTTATATGAAGAGTATATCATGCGAAATGAAGGGCTGGATGAAGCACAAGCTGGAATCAAGATTGCTGGGAGAAATATCAATAACCACAGCTATGCAGAAAATAACACCCTTATGGTAAAAGGCGAAGAAGAACTAAAGAGCCTCTTAATGAAAGTGAAAGAGGAGAGTGAAAAAGCTGGCTTAAACTCAACATTCCGAAAACAAAGATCATGGCATCTTGTCCTATCACTTCACGGCAAATAGATGGGGAAACAATGGAAACAGTGACAGACTTCATTTTCTTGGGCTCCAAAATCACTGCAGATCGTGACTGCAACCATGAAATTAAAAGATGTTTGACCCTTGGAAGAAAAGCCATGACAAACCTAGACAATGTATTAAAAAGCAGAGACATTACTTAGATGACAAAGGTCCATCTAGTCAAGGCTATGGTTTTTTCAGTAGTCATGTATGGTTGTGAGAGTTGGACCAAAAAGAAAGTTGAGTGCCAAAGAATTGATGCTTTTGAACTGTGGTACTGGAGAAGACTCTTTAGAGTCCCTCGGACTGCAAAGAGATCAAACCAGTCAATCGTAAAGGAAATCAGTCCTGGATATTCACTGGAAGGACTGATGCTGAAGCTGAAACTCCAATACTTTGGCCACCTGAAGAAAAGAACTGACTCACTGGAAAAGACCCTCATGCTGGGTAAGAGTGAAGGCAGGAGGAGAAGGGGATGACAGAGGATGAGATGGTTAGATGGCATCACCAACTCGATGGACATGAGTTTGAGCAAGGTCCAGGAGTTGGTGATAGACAGGGAAGCCTTGTGTGCTGCAGTCCATGGGGTTGCAAAGAGTCGGACACGACTGAGCGACTGAACTGAATTGATGCATACACAATGGAACAATACTCAGCCATAAAAAAGAAAAAAATAATGCCTTCTGCAACAACACAGATGGACCTAGAGGTATTATACTAAGTGAAATCAGAAAGAGAAAGAAAATTCCATAGGATACCACTCATATGTAGAATCTAAAATACGACACAAATAAACTTATTTATGAAACAGAAACAGGCTCACAGACATAGACATAGACATCCCCTTTGGTTTCCAAAGGGGAAAGGGGTTGGAGAAGGATTAATTTGGAATTTGAGCTTAGCAGATACACACTATTATGTGTAAAACAGATAAACAACAAGGTCCTACTGTACAGCAAAGGGAATTAACTATATTCAGTATCTTGTAATAACCTATAATAGAAAAGAATATGAAAAAGAGTATGTGTACGTATATGTGTGTGTGTGTATATATGTAACTGAATCACTTTGTGGTACACCAGAAACTAAAAGAAAATTGCAAATCAACTATACTTCAATGAAAGAGAAGAAAAGAGAAATGATGAGAGCAGTATCTTCTTTCTGATCAAAGCATTACTATTAAGTATGTTTTGAACCTCATGTTTTTATAAATAGGTGTCCTTAATCAGACTGAGAAAGTTCCTTCTTATTCTGTTTGCTGAGATTGTGTCTTTTGTTTGTTTGTTTCCTTGTTTTAATCATGAAAGGGTGTTGTTTTGTCAAACACTTTTACTGCTATCTATTCAGATAATGGTGTAGCTTTTGTCCTTTAGTCTATTAATGTTTAACACTGCATTTATTATTTTTTCAAATTTTTATTTTTTTATTGGGGGCTAATTATTTTACAGTATTATATTGGTTGGTTTTGCCATACATTGACATGAATCCGTCCCGGGTGTACATGAGTTCCCCTTCCTGAACCCCCCTCCCACCTCCCTCCTCCCCTTATCCTCCCTCTGGGTCACCCCCGTGCACCAGCCCCGAGCATCCTGTATCATGCGTCGAACCTGGACTGGTGATTCGTTTCACATATGATAATATACATGTTTCAACTCCATTCTCCCAAATCATCCCACCCTCACCCTCTCCCACAGAGTCCCAAAGACTGTTCTATACACCTGTGTCTCTTTTGCTGTCTCGTATATAGGGTTATCATTTCCATCTTTCTAAATTCCATATATATGCGTTAGTATACTGTATTGGTGTTTTTCTTTCTGGCTTACTTCACTCTGTATAATAGGTTCCAGTTTCATCCACCTTATTAGAATGGATTCAAATGCATTCTTTTTAATGGCTGAGTAATACTCCATTGTGTATATGTACCAAAGCTTTCTTATCCATTCATCTGCAGATGGACATCTAGGTTGCTTCCATGTCCTCGCTATTATTATAAACAGTGCTGCAATGAACATTGGAGTACATGTGTCTCTTTCAATTCTGGTTTCCTCGGTGTGTATGCCCAGGAGTGCGACTGCTGGATCATATGGCAGTTCTATTTCCAGTTTTTTGAGGAATCTCCACACTGTTCTCCATAGTGGCTGTACTAGTTTGCATTCCCACCAACAGTGTAAGAGGGTTCCCTTCTCTCCACACCCTCTCCAGCATTTATTGCATGTAGACTTTTGGATAGCAGTCTTTCTGACTGGTGTGAAATGGTATCTCATTGTGGTTTTGATTTGCATTTCTCTGATTATGAGGGATGTTGAGCATTTTTTCATGTGTTTGTTAGCCATCTGTATGCCTTCTTTGGATAAATGTCTGTTTAGTTCTTTGACCCATTTTTTGATTGGGTCGCTTATTTTTCTGGAGTTGAGTTGAAGGAGCTGCTTGTATATTTTGGAGATTAATTCTTTGTCAGTTGTTTCATTTGCTATTATTTTCTCCCATTCTGAAGGTTGTCTTTTCACCTTGCTTATAGTTTCCTTTGTTGTGCAGAAGCTTTTAATTTTAATTAGAAATTTGTTTATTTTTGTTTATTTTTGCTTTTATTTCCAATATTCTGGGAGGTGGATCATGGAGGATCCTGCTGTGATTTATGTCGGAGAGTGTTTTGCCTATGTTTTCCTCTAGGAGTTTTATAGTTTCTGGTCTTATATTTAGATCTTTAATCCATTTTGATTTTATTTTTGTGTATGGTGTTAGGAAGTGTTCTAGTTTCATTCTTTTACAAGTGGTTGACCAGTTTTCCCAGCACCACTTGTTAAAGAGACTGTCTTTTCTTCATTTTATATTCTTGCCTCCTTTGTCAAAGATATGGTGTCCATAAGTGCGTGGATTTATCTCTGGGCTTTCTATTTTGTTCCCTTGATCTATATTTCTGTCTTTATGCCAGTACCATACTGTCTTGATGACTGTGGCTTAGTAGCAGAGCCTGAAGTCCGGCAGGTTGATTCCCCCAGTTCCATTCTTCTTCCTCAAGATTGCTTTGGTTATTCGAGGTTTTTTGTATTTCCATACAAATTGTGAGATTATTTGTTCTAGCTCTGTGAAAAATATCATTGGTAGCTTGATAGCGATTGCATTGAATGTATACATTCTTTGGGTAGTATACTCATTTTCACAATATTTATTCTTCCAATCCATGAACACGGTATATTTCTCCATCTATTAGTGTCCTCTTTGATTACTTTCACCAGTGTTTTATAGTTTTCTATGTACAGGTCTTTTGTTTCTTTAGGTAGACATATTCGTAAGTATTTTATTCTTTTCGTTGCAACAGTGAATGGAATCGTTTCCTTAATTTCTCTTTCTATTTTCTCATTATTAGTGTATAGGAATGCAAGGGATTTCTGTGTGTTGATTTTATATCCTGCAACTTTACTGTATTCATTGATTGGCTCTAGTAGTTTTCTGGTAGAGTCTTTAGGGTTTTCTATGTAGAGGATCATGTCATCTGCGAACAGTGTGAGTTTTACTTCTTCTTTTCCTATTTGAATTCCTTTTATGCCTTTTTCTTCTCTGATTGCTGTGGCCAGACATACTTAAAATGATGAAAGAAAATAATCCACAGCCCAGATTACTGTACAGCAAGGATCTCATTCAAATATGAAGGAGAAATCAAAAGCTTTACAGACAGGCAAAAGCTGAGAGAATTCAGCATCACCAAACCAGCTCTCCAACAAATGCTAAAGGACCTTCTCTAGACAGGAAACACAGAAAGGGTGTATAAACTCAAACCCAAAACAATAAAGAAAAGGGCAACGGGATCATATTTATCAATAATTACCTTAAACGTAAATGGGTTGAATGCCCCAACCAAAAGACAAAGGCTGGCTGAATGGATACAAAAACAAGACCCCCATATGTGTTGTCTACAAGAGACACACCTTAAAACGAGGGACACATACAGACTGAAAGTGAAGGGCTGGAAAAAGATATTCCACGCAAATGGAGACCAAAAGAAAGCAGGAGTAGCAATACTCTTATCAGATAAAATAGACTTTAAAACAAAGGCTGTGAAAAGAGACAAAGAAGGAAACTACACAATGATCAAAAGATCAACCCAAGAAGAAGATATAACAATTATAAATATTTATGCACCCAACATAGGAGCACCACAATATGTAAGAAAATTACTAACAAGTATGAAAGGGGAAATTAACAACAATGCAATAATAGTGGGAGATTTTAATACCCCACTTACATCTATGGATAGATCAACTAAACAGAAAATTAACAAGGAAACACAAACTTTAAATGATACAATAGACCAGTTAGACCTAATAGATCTCTATAGGACATTTCACCCCAAAACAATGAATTTCATCTTTTTCTCAAGCGCACGTGGAACATTTTCCAGAATAGATCACATCCTGGGCCATAAATCTAACCTTGGTAAATTCAAAAAAATCGAAATCATTCCAAGCATCTCTTCTGACCACAGTGCAGTAAGATTAGATCTCAATTACGGGAGAAAAACTATTAAAAATGCCAACATATGGAGGCTGAACAACACGTTGCTGAATAACAAACAAATCATAGAAGAAATCAAAAGAGAAATCAAAATATGCATAGAAATGAATGAAAATGAAAACACGACAACCCAAAACCTCTGGGACACTGTAAAAGCAGTGCTAAGGGGAAGGTTCATAGCAATACAGGCACACCTCAAGAGACAAGAAAAAAGTCAATTAAATAACCTAACTCTACACCTAAAGAAACTAGAAAAGGAAGAAATGAAGAACCCCAGGTTAGTAGAAGGAAAGAAATCTTAAAAATTAGGGCAGAGATAAATGCAAAAGAAACAAAAGAGACCATAGCAAAAATCAACAAAGCCAAAAGCTGGTTCTTTGAGAGGGTAAATAAAATTGACAAACCACTAGCCAGACTCATCAAGAAACAAAGGGAGAAGAACCAAATCGATAAAATTAGAAATGAAAATGGAGAGATCACAACTGACAACACAGAAATACAAAGGATCATTAGAGAATACTATCAGCAATTATATGGCAATAAAATGGACAACTTGGAAGAAATGGACAAATTCTTAGAAAAGTACAACCTTCCAAAACTGAACCAGGACGAAATAGAAAATCTTAATAGCCCCATGACAAGCATGGAAATAGAAGCTGTAATCAGAAATCTTCCAGCAAACAAAAGCCCAGGTCCAGATGGCTTCACAGCTGAATTCTACCAAAAATTTAGAGAAGAGCTAACACCTATTCTACTCAAACTCTTCCAGAAAACTGCTGAGGAAGGGAAACTTCCAAACTCATTCTATGAGGCCACCATCACCCTAATCCCAAAACCTGGTAAAGATGCCACAAAAAAAGAAAACTACAGGCCAATATCACTGATGAACACAGATGCAAAAATCCTTAACAAAATTCTAGCAATCAGAATCTAACAACACATTAAGAAGATCATACATCATGACCAAGTGGGCTTTATCCCAGGAATGCAAGGATTCTTCAATATCCGAAACTCAATCAATGTAATACACCACATTAACAAACTGAAAAATAAAAATCATATGGTTATCTCAATAGATGCAGAGAAAGCCTTTGACAAAATGCATTTATTTTTATATTGTTTAACCAATCTTTCATTCCTTAATATAAATCCTTCTTTACCATAATACTTCTTTTATATTTTGCTCAATTGTTTGCTAGTATTTCCTTAAGAATTTCTGTTTCAAGGGATATTGGTCTGTAGTTTCCTTATGCTGTGGTGTCTTTATCTAACTTTAGTATCAGTGAAATATGTTGGACCTTGTAAAATTAGAAACTTTTCCTCCCTCCTGTGCTATTTCTTGGAAGAATTTTGAAGGAATTGTGTTAATTCTTCTTTAAATGTTTGGTAGAATACATCAGTGAATCCATCTGGTCCTGGGCATGATTTTTTTCTTAAGCTTTTCACTGCTAAGAAACAGACTCACAGACATAGAAAACAAACTTATGGTTACCCAAAGGAAAAAGGGGGTGAAAGAGGGACAAATTAGGACTTTGGGGTTAGCAGAAACACAGTACTACATATAAAACAGATAAACAACAAGGTCCTACTGTATAACCACATTATATGATTATAATATGAATATAATATGATTATATGATTTATAATTATATATAAAGAATCATATTCAATATCCTGTAATAAACCATAATGAAAAAGAATGTGGAAAAGAGTGTGTGTGCATGTGTGCGCATGCATGCTCAGTCGTTCAGTTGTGTCTGACTCTGTGCGACCTCATTGAACCCACCAGGCTCCTCTGTCCATGTGATTCTCCAGGCAAGAATACTGTAGTGGGTTGTCGTGCCTCCTCTAGGGGATCTTCCCAACCCAGGGATTGAACCCAGATCTCCTGCATCACAAGTGAATTCTTTACCATCCGAGCCACCAGGGATATATATAACTGAATCACTTTCCAGTACACCAGAAACTAACACACACTGTAAATCAACTTACTTCATTATGAAAATTTTTAAATTTAAATTCTAAAAAAGAGAGGGTTAAATCTGGGAGAAGACTTGTGTATATTTTCAGAACACATGTCTGATAACAGATTTGCACCCAGTATACACAAAGAACTCTCAAAACACAACAATAACAAGTTGGGCAATAGATTTTTGACAGAGAGTTGACCAAAGAAGATATATAAGTGGCAAATAAACACATGAAAAAGTGTTCACAACATGAATGTATTATAGAATACACATTAAAATCATGAGATACCACTGTATACCTATTTGAAGGCTAAAATTAGAAAGGATGACTATATCAAAGGTTAGCAAGGATATGGAATAACACGAACTGTACACACTGCTTGGTGGGAATGTAAAATAGTATGTACTATTTATACGTAAGTTTGGCAGTTTCTTTAAAAGTTAAACATATACCTATGATAGGACTCAGGCTAGCCAGGTGGCTCAGTGGTAAAGAATTCACCTCCCAATGCAAGAGATGCCGGTTCGATCCCTGGGTCAGGACCATTCCCTGGAGAAGGAAATAGCAACCTGTTCCAGTATTCTTGCCTGGGAAATTCGTGGACTGAAGAGCCCGGTGGGCTGCACAGTCCATGGGGTGGCAAAACAGTCAGACATGACTTTGTGACTAATACAAAAACGTACATGATATGATCCAGTCATTCCACTCCTAGCTATTTACCCAAGGAAAAAAACAGATTATGTCCACACAAAAACATAATATTTTATATATAATAACCAAAAACTAGAAACAACTTATATGTTCATCAAAAGATGAATGAATAAACAAAGTGTGGTAAATCCATACAATGGAATATGGAATACTGTCTTAGCAAAAGGGATTATTCACACACACACAAAATAACTGTACCATGTGAGAGAAGTCAAACATAAAATAGCACATACTACATGATTCCATTTATATAGAATTGTAAAATGTACAAACTAACCTATAATGACAGAAAGCATGTAAGAGGTTTCTTGTAGATGAGAGGAGGAGAAGTGAGAAAGAGGCATGGCAAAAGGATATGAGAAAATTTTAGGGATAATGGATATGTTTATTATCTTGACTCTGGTGGTGGTTTAATGGGTATACAAATATGTCAAATTTATCAAATTGCACACTCTAAACCTGAGGAATTACACCTCACAAAAACACAAAAACTCTTTCAAAACAAGTAATATTAACTCTCCTTTAAGCTCTAAAACAAAAACAGTGTATTCTGTTTCCTCTCTACCCTTGATGGTATTACTTATAAAACATAACTAAAAAATGTCCCCATATTCTCTATATTTTCAAAGATGAACCCTTAGAATTTCAATCCTAGGCACAGATTCTAAAGCTGCAAAGACAAAAAAATACATTGAATATTTTCCCCAACTACCCATTACCATAGTCAGTTACAGACAGGAGTCCTGCCCCTGCTATCTCCCTTTACAGGGGAATGTATTTGACTCCAATCATCTCTTTCCTTTGCATCACTATGGCCCAAAGTTACTCTTTGAAAAAAATACTGCCACTGTTAACATCTTTCAATCTTCTATACTGTCCTATCTTCCAGTTTTCCTTGGTAACTAAAAAATGATGTCTATACTTCTATTTAGTTTTATTTCATTTTCTCACATCTAACAAATTTTAATTTTTTTTAAAGATATGTTTAAGAATAAGAAAAATCATTTCTATACACTTACCTCAAGTACTGGTCCAGCGCCAAGAATAATTTGTTCCACTCCACTGGCAAATCCTTTCTGACTGAGGGCAGTGAGGTGATGAATAAGAAAGTTTGTGCTTTGAGTCTTTCCAGAACCGCTCTCTCCTGAAATAACGATGCACTGATTCTTTTTGCGCTGAAGCATGGCATGATAAGCTACATCAGCCACAGCGTAAATGTGAGGCTCAAGTTTTCCAAGTTGATGGTTATCATACATTTTGACATATTTGGGGTTATAAATAGGAAGAAACTTGAATGGGTTAATAGCTATTAGAATACTGCCAACATAGGTATAAATTTTTTCATGCTTAAAGCGATTTCGTAGGTTTTCTAAGAGAGTTTTCTCATTCAAATCAGGTAAGCTACATAAATCGTCAAAGTCCTTCTGTTGAGGCTGTGGAAGAAAACCCCGTTCCATCATCCTGCGACGTTCTTCTGTTACCCGTAGCCATGACTGAAGACTACCATAATGAATTGATCCATCGAGGTTTTTTTCTCTCAGAAGAAAACGGTAGTCCTCTCCACTCAGGCGATTTTCCAGAGCCATGCGGGGCCATAACATCATTCGCTGAACTGGACAGTCTGTTGGATTGAGTATCCATTCTTCTCCACCAAATTCTTTTACCTCTGCTAGAACATAACATTTTGTTTTGTCAAGATGAAGCTTGTTTATAAGTGAGTCAATCACCTCAGCAGCCGTGGAGTTTTTTCTGGCAGGAATCGGACAGTAGATTGTCCCTTCTGAAATTGTCCCAGGATATATACGTAATGTATGTTCATTATCCTCAAAGCGTCGTCTTCCTCCATCATTTATATTCATATTGGATCCTGTCCCATCAGCATGGATGGTATGTGTTCAGGACTGCGCAAATCATTTTCATGGCAAAAGAACTGCAACATAAAAGATGTGAAACATTAAGAAGTCTTACTACACAAAAAAGAGGCTTAACAATTATGTTGATTATCTCTTTTAGAACAAAAAAAATCCCAACTCTTCTCTTAGAATAGGAACAGTTATTGAAAACAGTCTAACTGAGACCATAATATTTCATATATTGTCCAAAACTGGCCGCTTTCTAAAGCAGCCAAAATTTTTTCAACGTTTTGTTATATTAGTAATTCAAAACCCAAAAAGTAAAAATAATAATTTGTCGTCTACTATCTCAAATCTTTCTGAGGTAGGTATCTGGGATCAGAATAAACTTCTTTATGTATGAAAGAGAGCCTCACTGAAGACTGAATTAAGATGGACAAAACAATCACATAAATCTAATCACCATATATCCAAAAGCTCTTATGGATAAAGCAAAACCAAGAAAGAGTGTCACCAACAAAGCAAAAATTTGTGAAAGTAAAAACAGTAAAAAGATGAGATCAGATAAACAGAAATTAAACTAGATGGAGTAATAACCAAGGAAAAAATGAGAGAATCCTTCAACTATACTAGATACTAACAAAACGCTCTCCTTAGTAGCTGTATCAACTGACTATTGCAGTCCCCTAGGAAGAGCTTGTGTTTCTCTGCCGCCTTACCAAAAGTCAGTACTGTCAGACTGGAGTTTCTGCCAATATAAGAAATGTAAAAGCATGTTTCAGTACTTCAAATTGTGTTTCCCTGATGACCACTGAGAAGGGGTAGTAACACATCCTATCATTTGCCATTGGGGCTATGATTGTTTATTCAATTTCTCCTTTTGGTTTGTCTTCTCATTATTAATTTGAATGTGTTTTTTATAACTCCCATATATTCAATTTTCAGTTGAATGAGTGACAAATATCTGCTACCATTCAGTAGTTTATCCTTATTTTGTTCATGTTGCCTTTTGTTGTATAGAAGTTATATTTTTGATAAATTTACCAATCCTTTACAGGTTATTATTTCTTTTTTAATAAGCAACATTAGCAATTGCAGTTAATTTTTATTACGTGTTTATTTGTACTAGTCATTTTTCAAAGTACTGTACATGAATTATTTAATTTAAAACTCACAAGTCGTCCCTGAGGGTTGTTTGTTATCATCATCATTTTACAAAAGAGAAAACACAGAAATTTTACATAACTTGACCAAATGTGATAAAGTTGAGATTTAAAGCAGGCAGTCTGGCTCTAAAACCTATATACTATTATCTCCTGGTATAGATTTTCTAAATCTTCCTTTATCCTAAGGATATAAAGTTATTAGCCTATATTTTCTCCTAAAAAAACAAAATTTTGCTTTTCTTATTTAAGTCTTTAATGCATACAGAACTTATTTTCATGTATGTTGTAAGACAGGGCTCATAATTATTTTCAAATCAAATTCAGATTAGCCACTGAACCAGCACCAGAATGAAGATTCTAATCTTTCCCTACTGACTCATAATGCTACCTCTGCCATGTGACTAATTCCATATAAGTATCAATCTGTTCTGGGCTCTGTAATCTTTTTCACTAGTCTATTTACCAACAGTAAGCCTATCTTAATTAGTACAGCTTTATAATCAGCTTCGATATCTGGAGGGCATATCACCTCAATTTGTTCCTCTTTAATGTTACTTTAACTATGTACCACCATAAAAAATTTAAATATCAGTGTATCAACTACAATGAAAAAACTTTTTGGCATTTTGATGGATTTTATAGATCAATATCGGAAAAAACTGACTTCCCATTCATAAACACCATGTTGTTTTTCGTAATCACATTGTTTCACTCCTAAGGATTATCTTATTTTCATATTCATCCTATCTTTTTTCCATTTAAATTTCATAATTGTTTTAAGAGATACTACATGCTTACTTACCTCCTTAAACATTCTATATAACTGGATATTTTTCAGAATAATATTTTAATGTCATCAGAGTGAATTGCTCTTATGATTGTTGATTTTATTTCTTATTTTTTGCAGCCTTAGAGGACTTAATTAGTTTGAGAATTTAGCTTTATAAGTACACTTTTTGATGGAAGACTTGTTTTTCATACCAACATTTACTAAGAACCCATTATTTGCTACTTTTTTTAACACCACCACAATACTATTAATCAATACTATTAAATACTATTAACCTTTAAATTAACATTTCTAATATGACTGACATTTAATTTTCCCAGTTATCTCATAAATATTTTTCTTACAATTGGTCTATTCAAGTCAGGAGATATGTCCTGCAATAACAGCACAGATATATTTTAAGCCAGGAGGTTTTTAGTTGGAAAGCTATATTTGTGTTCTCCTGAATTCCCAGGAATAAAGCCTCGTATAAACTATGGCCTCTGGCAACAGAAAGCAGCAAAGCTACTCCTTAGAGTCACACAGGCTGTTCCCTGTACTATTCCAGACTATTGCATAACTCACCTATCAAGGTGAATAGTATGGCAGCCCCAGAACTAAACTCAGAAATACTGTTTTCAATAGAGGAGCCCCACCTACCCTGGACAATTAGGCCAATTCCAGTGACATTTCTGCATTATCTCAAAGAGGCCAAAACCTCAGCGGCATTCCCTGAAAGTTCCCAGCCATAAACCCTACTCACTTCTCTGTGTTCCATTCTCTAAGATAGAAATGTTTGCCTTATTCTGAGCCCCATTTATGTCAATTCAGTTATCTCTTTTTGTTACTTTATCAGTCACTGCTTTGTGTTAGAAAAAAAGGCGTTCTCTCAAAATATCACTCATAAATTTCTTGGTGGTCCAGAGGTTAGGACTCCATGCTTTCACTGCAGAGGGCCCAGCTTCAGTCCCTGGATGGAGAACTAAGATCCTGCAAGCTGTGCAGCACACTCCCCCACAAAATGTTTTTGAAAAAAATCACTCATAAATCTTGACAGCAAGCCATGAGTGTTTATCAGAATCATCTGGGAAACATTTTAAAAATATACATTTCTAGGCCTCAAAATGGTTCTGAGGTTGGGAAAACAAAGCAATTCTTTTGTTGCTGGTCCAGAGAATAGCATTTGGGAATCGATGGTCTATATTTCCTCTTTCCACTCCCTTACCACTCTTTCCACATAGCAAGCTACTGCCAATGTTCTTTAAAGATGTCACCAATGACCACAAAGCTGTCAAATCCAAAGGTTTTTTTCTCAAACCTCATCTTAACACACCACACTACAGCATTTGTCAAAGGTGGCCATCCTCTCATTCTAAAAACAGCCCTAACGTTACAAATATTTTCCTTATAACCTTCCTGATAGGTTCTTTTTTTTTTTTTTTTTAATGAATCACTCTTACAGTTTCTCTTCCACTATCTCACTTTAAAGATAAAAATATTCTCCCAATTTTTGGTCTCAAACCAGTGCTCATTTGTCTGGTTGATTACATCTAGTCCTCTACAATTTACACTGTTACCTACTATCTATGGATGCTTTTGTACTATACTGGCAGAACTGAACAATTATGACAGAGACTATATAGTCCATAAAACTGAAAATGCTTATTATGTGTCCTTTAAAAGAAAAAGATGCCAACCCCTATTCTAGGATAACAACTAAAAAAATAAGGAAAAGACATAATTTCACAACTAATAGAATGAAAATATGGGATGATACAAAATAATCTATACAAAAGAGGGCAACAGGGGTATTTAGAACAGACAGAACAAACAGAAAGCAAACTAAATATAAGTAATTATATTAAGTGTGAATGCTCCAATTAAAACAAAAGATTGTCAGAGCAGATTTTTTAAATCCACCTATGTGCTGATTTCAATAGATACACATGTATAATATGAGGATACAGAACCTAAAGAATTAATTTAAAAAAAGAAGCCATACATGTAAATTCTAGCCAAAAGAAAGTTGGTACAATCAAAATAACCTCAAGCAAAATGGACAAAGAAAGTTGAGTTAAATATCTCTTAAGCCAGTTTTAGCTTTTACATACTGTAATACTAGGTTTACACCTGAGACAAAAGTCCCTGGATATCAATGGTGACTCTGAAAAGCAGAAAACAGAAAAGAACTATAATAAGTTAAACAAGAAGTGACAGACTGGCAAGTAAGTAGACTAGCAGGTGTTCTCATATCTGCTATAGGAGAAAGGAGAAGTATGAGAGAAATGTTTATTATTTAGAGGGCTTGAGAACACACCTTTATGATTATAAATAGAATCAAACAGAGAAGCAGACACCAAAAACTTTAGAAAACTGAAGGTCTAATAAGCCAAGGTTCTTTGGTAAACAAGACTAAATAAAATTTAAATCAAAGGTGGACAGGTAACTCTTATGGAAAGAAAAAAAATGACACTTTTTCTAGAATTTAAAAACAAGAGTAAAAGGATGGGTTATGAAATAGCTCTTCAGGTTAACATGTGTTAAGAGTGCATGTTAGCTGATCTTCATCACTAGATAGGCTATTAGAGCCCAATTTTAACCTTTGGTAGATCAACAGCAACTAAAAGTCAAATTTGGTACTAAAAGAAAAAAATCTTTGTAATGTTTCAACTAAAGAAAGGGTGATGGAAGAAATGAGTTATCGTATGACACACTACAGCATAGGTATGTGGACATCTATTGGTTTGTAAGTACTCTGTACCTTCTTCTGGTGAAAGTACTATGTTTTTCCTCAGAAGACCTCCTCCCTTGCCATTTGAAACAGTTTGAACGGACTGACCTCATCCTCCAGTTAGCTGAGACACAGGCCTGGCCAACCAGTTTATTCTATTCTCCCTAGTGATAGTGGCTGCTTATTGGGACAATCTATTGAAAATTTGCTGTAACTATTAGGAAAGAAGGACTTATGACTGCTAACCTAAGACATAAATCTAGAGCTATTGGCAGCCATCTTCTCTGAATGCATAGAAGAAGCCTCTCTGCAGTTAAAGAAATGAACTAACTCAACACACAGCAAGGCCTTAAAACATTGAGCCACTGAATCTAGCTGTGTCTCTGATAAACTCAACCACTGAACTGCCTTTTTAAGTATGCCAATCAATTCCTTTTTATTCCCTGAGCCACTTCGAGTTGGCTTTCTGCTCTCTCTGATCAAAAGAACCCACAACAACAGGTTCAGTTCAATATCCTTTGATAATATAGAAATCCCTTACTATACAAATTTCTCATATCTGAAAAATCTCACAATCTAAATTCAGGAACCAAATATATTTAAATATATTTTTGGATACTTCCTTCAGTATCATACTATTTTCTATCCACTTGGGTAATCAAATAAATTCAAATAAGGCAGTACCACTGAGACATCCAAATTCACTATCAAAACTGAAGAATTAAACAGATATGGATGGTGAAGGATACTTGTAATACCAACCATACCGAAACATGGCAAGGGATGAACAATACAATGTCAAGTAAAAACATACAAAATATAAAATTGTATATAAAGGTATACATATATATATAATGGACCAAAATATTCACTTTTGAAAAAAATCTTCACATTTTCCTTTTATAGTTTTCAACAAAAATAAATTTGACATGCATTACTTCATTCTAATTGAACAGAAATTCTATGAGATAGGAAATAAACTATTATCTTCTAAAACAGAGATTAAGGCTAAGAGCAAAATATATACATATATAATTTATGATTTATATTTCAAATCAGCAGAGAAAGAAGGATTAATAATGACATCGGGATAAATAACAAATTGTGAAAATAAAACTATACATATTAAGAATTACTGGCACTTAATAGCAATTAGACATTGATATATTTTTCATAAAGAAAAATATTTAATATTTTTTTATGCCCTATCCCAAAGCAGTTACTTCAAAAGTATATGCTAACAGAGAAAAACAATGTGGTGAGACAGTTGCTGTGGTCAGTAGGGTGTGGTTCAGAACAGGCAAGCTTATGTTATTCACTGGACGGAGTTAGAAGAGACTAATTACAGAGGAAAAACTATGGTGAAGGAAACAGAGTTCAGGAATACAGTTTCCTTTAAATGAGAAGTTTGGTTACAAAAAAAGATCAAAAGGAATAACTAAATATTTTTGATGCAGTGTTTTGTAGATATAAGCTAATAAAACTTAACTTTCAAAAAAATATGCATTGTTGCTTTTACTTTTTATCAAGTTCTCCCAAGTTATTTTTCAACAAGAAAAAAGAAGTGGCCTTTCTCTTTATATGTACTTTGTCACAGGGATCTGTTCATGCAGTTTAGCAAGATCATACCTTATTACTCAGTAACAAGAGAACTCAAAGGACAGAATCAGGCAAAGGTACAACTTAAAAATGAAAACCTAGCTTTGCTACAGCTTCACTCAAAGCAAGACTCACCAGTACATTTTGAAAGAATATTCTACTATCAAGGTAGGGTCCTTTGAGAAAACATTACTGACTTGAGTACTGCTATACAGTTCATGGGGAGAGAGTTATTAAACATTTTGAAGTTATGTTAGAAAAATGATTCTGGAAAAGTGGTATTCAAGAGCTAGTATTCACATTTTTTAATTTCTTAGTACTTAAAATTGAAATGTTCTACAAATAAATATACTCATTACCATACTAATGTATAATCACATGCAGACATACCTTGGAGATATTACAGTTCTTGGTTTCAGACCACCAGAATAAAGGAAATATGACAATAAAGCAAGTCACAAAGATTTTTTTGCTTTCCCATTACAAGTTAATTTACACTATATACAGTCTATTAAGTGTGCAATAGCATTATGTCTAAAAAATGTATATACCTCAATTCACTTTACTGCTTTAAAAAAAAAAGCTAACTGAAAAGTTTTCAGTGAGTTGTAATCTTTTTGCTGGTGGAGGCTCTTCCCTAAATGCAGATTGCTGCTGATCAGCAGGGTGGCAGAGGCTGAAGGCTGGGGTGACAATGGCAACTTCTTAAAATGACAATAAAGTTTGCTGCATCAACTCTCTTCCTTTCATAAATGACTTCTTTGTAGCATGCAATGCTGTTTGATAGCATTTTACCCACAAAACTTCTTTCAAAATTGGTAGTCAATGCACTCAAACCCTGCTGCTGCTTTATCAACTACATTTATGTGATAATCTAAATCCTCCATTGTCATTTCAGTAATCTTCACAGCATCTTCACCAAGAGTAGATTCCACCTCAGGAAACCACTTTCTTTGCTCACCCATAAGAAGCACCTACTCATCTACAGGGTTTAACATGAAATTGCAGCAACTCAGTCACATTTTCAGATTCCAATTCTAATTCTCTTGCTATTTGCATTCACTTCCTCTACTGAAGTACTGAACTTCTCAAAGTTAGCCAGGAGGGTTGTAATCTGCTTCTTCCAAACTTCTGTGTATTTTGATATCTTCTCATGAATCACAAATGTTCTCAATGGCATCTAAAATGGTGAATCCTTTCCAGAAGCTTTTCAAATGAGTTTTCCTAGAACCATCAGAAAAATCACTCTCTATGACAACTATAGGCTTATTAAAAGTTTTTCTTAAATAAGAAGACCTGAAAGTAACAATTACACCTTGATCCATGGCCTTCAGAAAGGATGCTGTGTAGGGAGCATAAAAACAATAACATCATACAACCCTATCAGAGTTCCTGGATAACCAGGTGCATTGTCAATGAGCAGTAATATTCTGCAAGGATTTTTTTTTTTTCTGAGCAGTAGGTCTCAACAGTGGGCTTAAAATAGTCAGTAAACCATCTTGTAAATAAATACACTGACATCCAGGCTTGGTTTGTCCATTTCAGACCACAAGTAGAGTAGATCTACCATAACTCTTAGGGACCCTACGATTTTTGAAACGGTAAATAAGCACTAGGATTCAAGTCACCAGCTGCATTAACCCCTAACAAAAGACAGCCTGACCTTTGCAAACAACCACTGACTTCTCCTCTCTAGCTATGAAAGTTCTAGATGGCATCATCTTCCAATAGAAGGTTGTTTCATCTACATCGAAAATCTTTTGTTTAAGCAACCTTCCTTAATTATCTTAGATTTTCTGAATAACTTGGTGCAAATTCAACATCAGCACTTGCTGCTTCACCTTGCACTTATAAGTTATGGAGACAGATTCTTTCCTTAAACCTAATGAACCAATCTCTGATAGCTTCAAACTTTTCTTCTGTGGCTTCCTCACCTCTTTCAGCCTTCATAAAATTGAAGAGAGTTGGGGCCTTGCTCTGAATTGGGCTTTGAAATAAAGGACTATTGTAACTGGTTTGATCTTCTGTCCACACCACTAAAATGTTCTCCATGTCAGTAATAAGGTTATTTTACTTTCTTTTATGCATTATTTACTGCAGGACCACTTTTAATTTCCTTAAAGAAGTTTTCCCTTGCAATGGCATCTAACTAACTGACACAAGAGGCTTAGTTTTCAACCTGTCTCAGCTTTTGACATGCCATCCTTGCTAAACTGAATCATTTCTAACTCTTGATTTAAAGTGAGAGACACGCAACCCTTTCTTTCACTTGAACACAGATCAGCTACTGTAGAACTATTAATTGGCATGATTTCAATACTTCATATCTATCTAAGGGAATAGGGAGGGCCAAGAAGAGGGAAAGAGATAGGGGAGTGTCCAATCCTTGGAGCAGCCAGAACACATACAACATGTACTGATTAAGTTCATCGTCTTATATGGGTGTGGTTTGTGGCACCTCGGAACAATTACAATAGCAACATCAAAGATCACTGATCACTGATAATCATAATAAATATAATGATAATGAGAAAGTTTGAAATATTGAGAGAATTAACAAACTGTGACTCAGAGACACGAAGTGAGCCTATGCTGTTATAACATTGGATAGGAGGTGGTGATCAAAACCATCCCCAAAAAAAGAAATGCAAAAAGGCAGAATGGTTGTCTGAGGAGGCCTTACAAATAGCTGAGAAGAGAAGTGAAAGGCAAAGGAGAAAAGGAAAGATATACTCATCTGAATGCAGAATTCCAAAGAATAGGAAGGAGAGATAAGAAAGCCTTCCTCAGTAAACAATGCAAAGAAATAGAGGAAAACAACAGAACAGAAAGACTAGAAATCTCTTCAAGAAAATTAGGGATACCAGGGAAACATTTCATGCAAAGATGGGCAGAATAAAGGACAGAAATGGTATGGACCTAACAGATGCAGAAGATACTAATAAGAGGTGGCAGGAATACACAGAAGAACTATACAGAAAAGATCTTAAGGACCCAGATAACCGTGATGGTGTGATCACTCACCTAGAGCCAGACAGCCTGGAGTATGAAGTCAAGTGGGCCTCAGGAAGCATCACTACAAATAAAGTTAGTGGATGTGATGGAATTCTAGCTGAGCTATTTCAAGTCCTTAAAGATGATGCTGTGAAAGTGCTGCACTCAATATGCCAGCAAAATTGCAAAATTCAACAATGGCCACAGGACTGGAAAAGGTCAGTTTTCATTCCAATGCCAAAGAAAGGCAATGCCAAAGAATGTTCAAACTACTGCACACACGCTAGCAAGATAATGCTCAAAATTCTCCAAGCCAGGCTTCAACAGTACTTCCAAATGTTCAAGCTGGATTTAGAAAAGGCAGAGGAACCAGAGATCAAATTGCCAGCATCCACTGGATCATAGAAAAAGCAAGAGAGTTCCAGAAAAACATCTACTTCTGATTCACTGACTGTGCTAAAGCTCTTGACTGTGTGGATCACAACAAACTGTGGAAAATTCTTAAAGAGATGGGAATACCAGTCCACTAGTATTACCTGCCTCCTGAGAAAACTGTAGAAACAACCAGACATGGAACAATGGACTGGCTCAAAATTGGGAAAGGGGTACATCAAGGCTGTATATTGTCATCTTGCTTATTAAACTTATATGCAGAGTACATGTAAAATAGGCTGGATGAAACACGAGCTGGAATCAAGATTGCCAGGAGAAATACCAATAAATTCAGATACGCAGGTTGCTTTCACCCTTATGGCAGAAAGCAAATAGGAACTAAAGAGCCTCTTGATGAAGGCAAAAGAGGAGAGTGAAAAAGCTGGCTTATAACTCAACATTCAAAAAACAAAGATCATGGCATCTGGTCCCTTCACTTCATGGCAAACAAATGGGGAAACAATGCAAACAGTGACAGACTTTATTTTCTTGGGCTCCAGAATCACTGTAGATGGTGACTGCAGTCATGAGATTAAAAGAAGCTTGCTCCTCGGAAGAAAAGCTATGACAAACCTAGACAGCCTATTAAAAAGCAGAGATGTTACTTTGCCAACGAAGGACTGTGTAGTTAAAGCTATGGCTTTTCCAGTAGTCATATATGGATGTGAGTTGGAAGATAAGGCTGAGTGTTGAAGAATTAATGCTTTTGAACTGTGGTGTTAGAGAAGACACTTGAGAGTCCCTTGGACTGCAAGGAGATCAAACCAGACAATCCTAAAGGAAATCAGTACTGAATATGCATTGGAAGAACTGATGCTTAAGTTCCAATACTGGGCTGCTGCTGCTGCTAAGTCACTTCAGTCGTGTCCGATTCTGTGCGACCCCATAGATAGCAGCCCACCAGGCTCCCCCGTCCCTAGGATTCTCCAGGCAAGAACATTGAAGTGGGTTGCCATTGCATTCTCCAATGCATTAAAGTGAAAAGTGAAAGTGAAGTCGCTCAGTCGTGTCCGACTCTTCGCAACCCCATGGACTGCAGCCTACCAGGCTCCTCCATCCATGGGATTTTTCAGGCAAGAGTACTGGAGTGGGTTGCCACTGCCTTCTCCGAATACTGTGGCTACCCAATGTAAAGAGTCAACTCATTGGAAAAGATCAAAGGCATGAGGAGAACCGGACAACAAAGGACAAGATGGTTGGATGGGATCACTGACTCAATGGACAGGAGTTTGAGCAAACTTAAAGAGATGGTGATGTACAGGGAAGCCTGAAGTGCTGCAGTCTATGGGGTTGGACATGACTGAGTGACTGAACAACAACTCTTCCTCTTCTGGGCGGAAAGTTAGACTTTATTCCCCAACCTTTTCTGCAGTTAGTTACACTGCGATTAAGTCCCACACCAGTGACACGTGGGCAGGCTGGGCCATTAAAAGTCTCTAAAAAAGGATCTGCCTCTCTGTATTTGCTGGAAAAATGAAGAGGATCCACTGCTGCTGCTAGGTTGCTTCAGTCGTGTCCAATTCTGTGCAACTCCATGGACGGCAGCCCACCAGGCTCCTCCGTCCATGGGATTTTCCAGGCAAGAGTACTGGAGTGGGTTGCCATTGCCTTCTCCGGGGGATCCAGTGAAAAGCTCTAAGATCCTAAGGGACACAGAGCCAACAGATGGAGGACCCTAAGTTCCCCATGACCACGAGGAGAAGACTACCCACCATCACCCCAACCCAATCCACCTTTATTGGATTGTGAAGTAAATAAAATTTTATTGAGTAGAGTCACTGATATTTGGAGATTTTTTCAATTATAGTAGGCAACTTACCCTAATACATTATAGTTACATTTTTCCAATCCCTCCCTTGTAAGGAATTCTGTAAGGAAACTCCTTAGATTCAATCCATCAATAATTACATTGGTCTGCCTTTAAAATATATTCTGAATCTAACCAGTTTTCACCAGTTCTATCTGTATCACTTACTTCAAAGCCCACTATTATTCTCTCATTTGAGTTACTTACACTGTGATATTCTTCTTCTGTCATTGTTCCATTACAGCCTGTTTATATACAACAGAACAGGCACTCACCTTTTTTAAAGGTAAATCAGACCTTGACACTCTATTGAAAATCTTGAAAACCACCTTAACACAACTAAATAAAATTGAAACTCCTTACTATGCCCTAACCATCTTTACCTCATTCCAATCCAGTATAGCCTCACTGGTGTTTTTTCTGTTTTTAAGCTTATACTGGCTTCAGGACCTCTATGTTTGTTTCCTGCTCTCTCTGCCTGAACCTTCTTTTGTATCACTGAGGTCTCTGCTAAAACACCAACTCCTTAGACAGGCTTTTCTTTACAGCCCTATTTAAAATAACCCTCTTTCTCCACTCTATTGTCCTTGCCCTGATTTTTCTTTTTTTTTTTTGCCCTGATTTACTTTTAATCAGAGGACTTGATGTACTATTTGGAATTATATTACTTGCTCACATTTTTGTTTATTGTTTGACGTCCCCATTAAAAGGAAAAGACTTGCCTTTTTCATCATCAGTATCCACAGCTAAAAACTGTGTTTGTTAAAGGAATAAACAAATTTATATCAACGTTAACTCAAATATTTTACCAATCATTTTTATTGCCTAAGGCAGTTACTTTATTAAAATTTCACTGCAACTTTTTCATACTTTCTCATCTGTTTTCTGTGTATACACCACTGTATCTGACTTCTTTAAGAACTTCTTTCAACAATTTGACAGTCAGTCAGTCAGTTCATTCACTCATTCGTGTCCGACTCTTTGAGACCCCATGAATTACAGCATGCCAGGCCTCCCTGTCCATCATCAACTCTCAGAGTTTACTCAAACTCATGTCCATTGAGTCGGTGATGCCATCCAGCCATCTCATCCTGTCACCCCCTTCTCCTCCTGCCCGCAATCCCTCCCAGCATCAGGGTCTTTTCAAATGAGTCAACTATTCGCATGAGGTGGCCAAAGTATTGGAGTTTCAGCCTCAGCATCAGTCCTTCCAATGAACACCCAGAACTGATCTCCTATAGGATGGACTGGTTGGATCTCCTTGCAGTCCAAGGGACTCTCAAGAGTCTTCTCCAGCACCACAGTTCAAAGGCATCAACTCTTCGGCCCTCAGCATTCTTCACAGTCCAACTCTCACATCCATACATGACCACGGGAAAAACCATTGCCTTGACTAGACGGACCTTGATTGGCAAAGTAATGTCTCTGCTTTTTAATATACTATCAAGGTTGGTCATAACTTTCCTTCCAAGGAGTAAGCGTCTTTTAATTTCATGGCTGCAATCAGCATCCGCAGTGATTTTGGAGCCCAAAAAAACGAAGTCTGACACTGTTTCCACTGTTTCCCCATCTATTTCTCATGAAGTGATGGGACCAGATGCCATGATCTTTGTTTTCTGAATGTTGAGCTTCAAGCCAAACTTTTCACTCTCCTCTTTCACTTTCTTCAAGAGGCTCTTTAGTTCCTCTTCACTTTCTGCCATAAGGGTGGTGTCATCTGCATATCTGAGGTTATTGATACTTCTCCCAGCAATCTTGATTCCAGCTTGTGCTTCCTCCAGCCCAGCGTTCCTCATGATGCACTCTGCATATAAGTTAAATAAGCAGGGTGACAATATACAGCCTTGACGTACTCCTTTTCCTATTTGGAACCAGTCTGTTGTTCCATGTCCAGCTCTAACTGTAGCTTCCTGACCTGCATGCAGGTTTCTCAAGAGGCAGGTCAGGTGGTCTGGTATTCCCATCTCTTTCAGAATTTTCCACAGTTTATTAAATGTTATGTATGGTATAAAAAAAAAAAACAATACTGTAAAGTAATCATCCTTCAGTTAAATTAATTCCTAAAAAAATTAAAATAAAAATTTTTTAAATGAGCAATCAACATCCTTTCCTAAGAAGGTAATCAATATTGCAGATACAATAAGCAAGCCTAGCAACAATATATATAGAACGGTGGCTCTTAAGAAAATATCCAGGGGACTTCCCTGGCAGTCCAGTGGTTAGGATTCTGCACTTCTTACCCATGCAGGGTGTGTGGGTAAGAAAATACCCAAATGGCCAAGAAAGTTAAGAAAAAGAACTCAACATCTGTGGTAGATTAGATTATCATTCAAAAATACTTCAGTGTTCATTGGAGAAGCACACCTCCCCTTCCCTCAAATTGGCTAAGATACATGACAATTTAGAGTGAGAAGTCAGCAGACATGCTGCAAACAAGGTCTTGAAATATGTGTGGTAAGCTAGGTAAGCCATCTTGCACTTTGTCCAACTACCATGAGAACAGGCGTCAACTAGCCTACTGGTTCCAGTAGGAAGGAAGATAGGATACTCAGAGTAAAGCTGACCCATCTGACCCAAAAAATCATGACCAACAAATACTTATTGTTGCAAACCACTGGCAATTTTCAGATTGTTTATAAGCCAGCCATAGTTGACTAACACAATATCATTAGTGATCAGAGATATGCAAACCAAAATCACAATGGGATATGCCAAAATCACTATTAAAATGGGTTATGTCCACAAAAAGATTTGTATAAGAATGTTCATTGTCACTTCATTCATAAAATAGTCCCAAAATGAAAACAATCAAAATGTTCATCAACAATAAAAGTAATAAATGGAATACAAGACAGAATTAAAAAAAGAACAAATTACTGATATAACATGAACTCACAGATAATATTGAGTAGGGAAAAAAAGCCAGATACAAAATGATACACTCTAAATTATCCCATTTATATAAAGTTCACAAATAAAGAAAGTCAGTCTATGGTTATAAACTTCAGAAGTATGATTCCCTTTAGGGGAGAAGTTTTGGAGGCAAGGCACAAAATGAAGCCTTATGGCGTTTTATAAACATTCTATATCTTGACTTGGATGATACATAAGCAGCTATATACATATAATTTTTAAACTGTAAACACTGAGTATTTTAACCTGTGAACACCACACTTACTATACGTTACAACACAACAAAAATGAGGAAAAACTTTAGCATAACTAACGAGATTAGTTATCTGAAGTTAAAATGATATTTGATGTGATAAATATCAGTCTGATATTACAACTGTTACTGATAAGAATGTTTCAAAACTATGCTTACCAGAATCTTTAAATACCTTGAGGAAGTACAAAAATCAGCATTTAAATTAAATATTATTCCAAAGATTTTATTGAAGTATAGTTGATTTAAAATATTAGTGTTGGACATGTAACATAGTGATTCAGTAGTTTTATAGATTAAATATACTTAAGTTACTACATAATAATGGCTATATTTTCCTGCACTGTATAATAAATCCTTGTTGCTTATTTATTTTATATACAGTCATTTGTATCTCTAAATCTCATACATCTGTCTTCTCTCAACTACCCAATGGTAATCACTAGTTTGTTCTCTGTATCTGTCAGCCTGCTTCTGTTTTGTTATATACATCGTTTTATTTTTTTATATCCCACATATAAGTGATAACATAAGAGTATTTGTCTTTCTCTTTTTTCACTAAGCATAACACCCTCTAGGTCCATCCACACTGTTGCTAATGAGAGGCTTTCATTCTTTTCATGGCTAAGTAATATTCCATCGTGAGTAATATTCCATTAGTGTTTTCATTTTCTTTGGATATATACCCAAGAGTGGAATTGCTGGACCATATGGTAGTTTTTCGTTTTTTGAGGATACTTCATACTGTTTTTCATAGTGGCTACACCAATTTAAAATCACACCACAGTGCACTAGGGTCTGCTTTTCTCCACATCCTTGCCAACATTTTTTATTTATAGACTTTTTGAAGACAGTCATTTTGACAGAAAGGAGTTGGTATCTCACTGTGATTTTTTTAAATTTAATTTTTGAGTCTATGGCTGTACAATGCTGAGTTAGTTTTTGCTATAAAGGAAAGCGAATCAGTTATACTTATCTCACTGTAGTTTTGATTTGCATTTCTGTAATGATTCAGTTCAGTCACTCAGTCGAGTCCGACTCTTTGCAACCCCATGAGTCACAGCACACCAGGCCTCCCTGTCCATCACAAACTCCCGGAGTTCCCTCAAATCCATCTCCATCAAGTCGGTGATGCCATCTAGCCATCTCATTCTCTGTCGTCCCCTTCTCCTCCCGCCCCCAATCCCTCCCAGCATCAGAGTCTTTTCTAGTGAGTCAACTCTTCACATGAAGTGGCCAAAGTATTGGGGCTTCAACTTCAGCATCAGTCCTTCCAATGAACACCCAGGACTGATCTCCTTTAGGATAGACTGGTTGGATCTCCTTGCAGTCCAAGGGACTCTCAAGAGTCTTCTCCAGCACCACAGTTCAAAAGCATCAATTCTTCAGTGATCAGCTTTCTTCACAGTCCAATTTTCACATCCATACATGACCACTGGAAAAACCATAGCCTTGACTAGATAGACCTTTGTTGGCAAAGTAATGTCTCTGCTTTTTAATATACTATCTAGGTTGGTCATAACTTTCCTTCCAAGGAGTAAGTCTCTTTTAATTTCCTGGCTGCAATCACCATCTGCAGTGATTTTGGAGCCCAAAAAAATAAAATCTGACACTGTTTCCCCGTCTATTTCCCATGAATTGATGGGACCAGATGCCATGATCTTTGTTTTCTGAATGTTGAGCTTCAAGCCAAACTTTTCACTCTCCTCTTTCACTTTCATCAAGAGGCTTTTAAGTTCCTCTTCACTTTCTGCCATAAGGGTGGTGTCATCTGCATATCTGAGGTTATTGATATTTCTCCCGGCAATCTTGACTCCAGCTTGTGCTTCTTCCAGCCCAGCGTTTCTCATGATGTACTCTGCATATAAGTTAAATAAGCAGGGTGACAATATATAGCCTTGACGTACTCCTTTTCCTATTTTGAACCAGTCTGTTGTTCCATGTAGAGTTCTAACTGTTGCTTCCTGACCTGCATACAGGTTTCTCAAGAGGCAAGTCAGGTGGTCTGGTTTTCCCATCTCTTTCAGAATTTTCCACAGTTTATTGTGATCCACACAATCAAAGGCTTTGGCATACTCAATAAAGCAGAAATAGATGTTTTCTGGAACTCTTGCTTTTTTGATGATCCAGCGGATGTTGGCAATTTGATCTCTGGTTCCTCTGCCTTTTCTAAAACCAGCTTGAACATCTGGAAGTTCATGGTTCACGTATTGCTGAAGCCTGGCTTAGAGAATTTTGAGCATGACTTTACTAGCGTGTGAGATGAGTGCAATTGTGCGGTAGTTTGAGCATTCCTTGGCATCGCCTTTCTTTGGGATTGGAATGAAAACTGACCTCTTCCATTCCTGTGGCCACTGCTGAGTTTTCCAAATTTGCTGGCATATTGAGTGCAGCACTTTCACAGCATCATCTTTCAAGATTTGAAAGAGCTCAACAGGAATGCCATCACCTCCACCAGCTTTGTTCACAGTGATGCTTTCTAAGGCCCACTTGACTTCACACCCAGGATGTCTGGCTCTAGGTGAGTGATTACACCATCGTGATTATCTGGGTCATGAAGATCTTTTTTGTACAGTTCTTCTGTGTATTCTTGCCACCTCTTCTTAATATCTTCTGCTTCTGTTAGGTCCATACCATTTCTGTCCTTTATCAAGCCCATCTTTGCATGAAATGTTCCCTTGGTATCTCTGATTTTCTTGAAGAGATCGCTACTCTTTTCCATTCTGGTGTTTTCCTCTATTTCTTTGCATGGTTCACTAAGGAAGGCTTTCTTATCTCTCCTTGCTATTCTTTGGAACTCTGCATTCAGATGCTCACATCTTTCCTTTTCTCCTTTCCGTTTCTCTTTTCTCAGCTATTTGTAAGGCCTCCACAGACAGTCATTTTGTTTTTTTGCATTTCCTTTCCATGGACAGAGGAGCCTGGAAGGCTACAGTCCATGGGGTTGCAAACAGTCAGACACGACTGAGTGACCACTTTCTTTCACTTTTCCACGGGAATGGTCTTGATCCCTGTCTCCTGTACAATGTCACGAACCTCCGTCCATAGTTCATCAGGCACTCTATCAGATCTAGTCCCTTAAATCTACTTCTCACTTACACTGTATAATCATAAGGGATTTTATTTAGGTCATACCTGAATGGTCTAGTGGTTTTCCCTACTCTCTTCAATTTAAGTCTGAATTTGGCAATAAGGAGTTCATGATCTGAGCCACAGTCTGCTCCCAGTCTTGTTTTTGCTGACTGTTTAGAGCTTCTCCATCTTTGGCTGCAAAGAATATAATCAATCTGATTTCAGTATTTACCATCTGGTGATGTCCATGTGTAGTCTTCTCTTGTTTTGCTGGAAGAGGGTATTTGCTATGACCAGTGTGTTCTCTTGGCAAAACTCTATTAGCCTCTGCCTTGTTTCATTCCATATTCCAAGGCCAAGTTTGCCTGTTACTCCAGGTGTTCCTTGACTACCTACTTTTGCATTCCAGTCTCCTATAATGAAAAGGACATCTTTTTTGGGGCGTTAGTTCTAAAAGGTCTTGTAGGTCCTCACAGAACTGTTCAACTTCAGCTTCTTCAGCGTTACTGGTTGGGGCACAGGCTTGGATCACCGTGATATTGAATGGTTTGCCCTGGAAACAAACGGAGACCATTCTGTCATTTTTGAGATTGCATCTAAATACTGCATTTCGGACTCTTTTGTTGACCATAATGGCTACTCCATTTCTTCTAAGGATTCCTGCCCACAGTAGTAGATACAATGGTCATCTGAGTTAAATTCACCCATTCCAGTCCATTTTAGTTCGCTGATTCCTAGAATGTCAACGTTCACTCTTGCCATCTCCTGTATGACCACTTCCAATTTGCCTTGATTCATGGACCTCACATTCCAGGTTCTTATGTAATATTGCTCTTTACAGCATCGGGCCTTGCTTCTATCACCAGTCACATCCACACCTGGGTGTTGTTTTTGCTTTGGCCCCATCCCTTCATTCTTTCTGGAGTTATTTCTCCACTGATCTCCTGTAGCATCCTGGACACCTACCAATCTGGTGAGTTCCTCTTTCAGTACCCTATCATTTTGCCTTTTCATACTGTTCATGGGATTCTCAAGGCAAGAATACTGAAGTGGTTTGCCATTCCCTTCTCGAGTGGACCACATTCTCTCAGGCCTCTCCACCATGATCCGCCCGTCTTGGGTGGCCCCACACAACCTGGCTTAGTTTCACTGAGTTAGACAAGGCTGTGGTCCCTGTGATCAGATTGGCTAGTTTTCTGTGATTATGGTTTCAGTGTGTCTGCCCTCTGATGCCCTCTCACAGCACCTACCGTCTTACTTGGCTCTCTTTTACCTTGGACGTGAGGTATCTCTTCACGGCTACTCCAGCAAAGCGCAGTCGCCGCTCCTTACCTTGGACGAGGCCACCCCTCTTGACCCTGAACCTGAACCTGGAGTAGCTCTTCTCCGCCCTCCTGCACCCGCACAGCCACCACTCCTTGGAGGTGGGGTTGCTCCTTTCGGCTGCAGCCCCTGACCTCGGACATGGGGTAGCTCCTGGCAGTCGCCACCCCTGACCTCGGGAGTAGGGTAGCTCCTTTCGGCCGCACTCCTGCACAGTCTATCGCAGCCACAGCGTGGGGTACCTCCTCTTGGCCGCACTCGTGCATGGTCCGTTGCAGCCGCCGTACAGTAAATTCCCATAGTAAATATGGGAATAAGCAAAACAAAGGCAGTCTTCTATTTATTAATTTAGATATTCATAAAATTTTATTCCTCCCCCTTTTTTCAAGATATCCTTCATTTAACCACTTCTCCTTCTGACTTTCAACAAGAATTAGATACTAGGGAAACTGATCTATAAGTTGATCCAATTAGGGGCCCATATATGCCTGCATATTTTGGAGATCTTGTTGACAAAGATATATTCAATTACTATAAAATGCACATCAAAATACTAAAACTCAGCATCACTTTCCACATGCTTAAGCTTGTGCAGCCAGAATTCAGCACTTATTTTGGCCTCGGTCTCTTTCAACTCTACTTCATCTATGGACTGCATCTTCCAGGTACTTCGTGGTCTTTCAGATGTGCATACTCTCAAGCACTTGAATAGTTTTACATGTATATTTCTAAACTCAGATTTGAGTTCTCCATATCCTGAGGAGCTTTCAGAAGCAAAAGATCCTTTGAACAGACTCTCTCTTCTTGTCCACTTTGAAAGAAGACCTAGTCTCTTTAGACTTTGTTCCTATTACACTTTTTATCTGTCCTGCTTTCCTATCCTTTTAACAATGATTCTGATGTTCCTTTAATTAACTACTGTTGCTCCATTCCTTCATTCTAAACATAACCAATGTTCCAAAACTCAACAATTAAGCATTCTAAGAACAAAAAAATTTCCAAGGAACATAGTAAATTTGTATAGCTATAAACTCTTTTTCTGTGAAGGGACAGACAGTATTTTATGCTTTGTAGATCACATATAGTCACTGTCACATATTTAGGTTTTTTGTGGGTTTCCTTTCACTCTTTTAAAAAGGTTCAAAAATGTAAAAACCATTTTTAGCTTTCAGACAATACAAAAACAGGCCACCTGCCGGATTTGGCCTGTGGGCAGTAGTTTGTCTATCATTATACTAGAGGGCTTGGGTGTGCTATTTTAGTTATCTGTAGCACTCAGGGAGATTCTGCGAGTGCTAAGAAGCCTATAGGACAATGAAGGAATCAACTATGCTAATAATATGGGAGAAATTCCCCTAAGCAAAAAGAAATAGTGCAAAATCAGAAACAAACTTGGCACAGTTGAGGAACACAAAAGAGCTTAGCGTGGCTGAAGCACAGTATTCAAAGAGCGAAATGATGAGCAATAAGGTCAGAGATAAGATGGGACTGGACTGTGTAGTACCTTGCAGTCTGGGATTTTAATCTAATGGAATAGAAAGTCTAAGGTACTGCATCATTCTCTTTTGTCTTTATATACAGGAAATGATAAACCTGATTTATTTTTTTAAAAGACTATTCCACTTGCTTGAAATAAAATGCATCAGAGGAGACAGGGAGGAAGGGGCCAGAAGCAGGGAGCCCAGTTAGGAGGTTGTCACTGTAGTCCATGCAAAAGATAATGGTTAATTACTTTACAATATTGTATCGGTTTCTGCCATACATTGACATGAATCAGCCATAGGTGTCCCCCATCCTGAACTGCCCCACCTCCCTCCCCATCCCATCCCTCAGGGTGTCCCAGTGCACTGGCTTTGAGTGTCCTGTTTCATGCATCGAACTTGGACTGGTGATCTATTTCACATATGGTAATATACATGTTTCAATGCTATTCTCTCAAATCATCCCACCCTCACCTTCTCCCAGAGAGTCCAAAACTCTGTTCTTTATATCTGTGTCTCTTTTGCTGTCTCACATATAGGGTCATCATTACCATCTTCGTAAATTCCACGCATATGCGTAAAAAAAAAAAAATAATGGTTGATGGTAGAAGTAGTAACAATGGAGACAGAAAGACGTGGAGAGACCAGGTATGTACTCCAGACTCACTGAAGGATGAGATGGGAGAACAAACACAACACACTGGTTTACCTGACTGAAAACAACCAAGTAAACAGTGTTTCTATCTACTAAAATGAGGAAAAAGGAGGAGAGGTTTGCTTGTATTTTTTTGTTGGTGTTGTTTTTGTTGTTGTTTGGGAGGAAGGGAAAAATACGCTTAGATCGTCTTTGGCCATATTAAATCTAAAATAGCTAGAGGATTAGGACTTCTCTGATCCTAATCACTTTTCTGGTCCAGTGGCTGAGTCCAAGCTCCCAAAGCAGGGGCCCAGGTTCAATCCCTGGTAAGGGAACTAGATTCCACATGCCACAACTAAGAACCTTCACAGCCAAATAAATAAATAAATAAATATTTTTAAATAATAATAAAATAAAACACCTAGAGGATAGGGAAGTGAAAAATCAAGTAAGCAACTGGATATATATATGTCTGTAAAAGGAATGAGAAAAGAACTAGCGATCTGGTATTCATCTAGTATGCCATCTGGATGGCATCTGAAACAATCAGACTAAATGAACTCACACACACTGGCTGCAGATAGAAAGAACTATGACCAAGCCCTTCAGTCACGAATGTTTAGTGGTCCAGCAGAGAAAAAATGAGAGTCAAAAATAGAGCAGCTAATGACTTAAAAACACACAGCAGTAACAGTAGAGTAATAACAGTAATAATGGTTAACCCTTAGGATACTTATTATGTGTCAAACTATCCATTTGAGTCATTATATCTCAGAACAACTTTGTGGAGGTAAGCACTATTATCTCCACTGTCAAATGAGGGAACTGAAGAACAGAGGATAAACAGCCTACTCCAGATGACACATCTAAGTAGGGGAAAACCACCAGGCAAATGAAGGGTCACTGAAAAGGAAATATTTCAAGAAGCAGCAAATGAAGTCAGATTAAGACAGAGAAAATGACCTATGGACCTGAAACCATAGAAATCATTTGTGACCATTTCTGTGTTTGATTCGTGATTCCAGTTGGTTTAGTATGGGAATGTACCTCAAATCCTCACAGGGTTAGTGTGACAAATACATAAAAGTTAACATATGAAGACAATATAAAACAATATCTGCCACATAATAACAATATATAAGCTTTGTCAAGTATTGAGTATTCCACTATGTACCTAAAGCAGGCATCTTATTTTTTACATAACATATTTTATAGTATCATCCTCTAAAATATGAATATTTAAGACCTTGTAGATATATAAGAAGGAGAATGAAATGGCAACCTACTCCAGTGTTCTTGCCTGGAGAATCCCAGGGACGGGGGAGCCTGGTGAGCTTCCGTCTATGGGGTCACACAGAGTCGGACACGACTGAAGTGACTTAGCAGATATATAAGAAACCACCAGAAGTTAAAGATATCCACTGCTAACCACTTTTCAACTGTGACCTTCCATTAAATTAGCATTTACCTCTAGAGACCACAAACATATTACTAGATTAATAACTTGCAACATTTCTCTCAGATACTTTAAAATCATTTAAGTGGCTCCTGTAACTAGGATAAATCAGAAAGTTTACCTTACTCAACCACTGCAACAATCGGGGCCTATGGAATAGCAAAAAATTATAACCATGTAATGCAGATGGCAACAGCCATTAGATCTGGGCATACCCCTTGCCCTAGTAAACTTATTCCATAGAGCCAACATAGTGTTTTGAGATACACACCTCAAGAGAATCTAAATTAAAACATCAATGACAATCTCAAAAGAACTAAAAGAAAAATTTAGATAAGGAAGAGTCACATGTTGCAAAAAACAAACAAATACATAAACTGTAGCTGGAATTAACTGTCTAGCAATGGCTCATCATGGCAATGATTTTATAAGAAAAGCCCCCTGGAGAGTTAAGGACAGCTAACACAAAGCAGCTGTGTGAACTGAAACAAGCTATTTAATGTGCAGTATTCAGTTCAGTCGCTCAGTTGTGTCCAACTCTTTGGGACATCATGGACTGCAGCATGCCAGGGCCCCCTGTCCATCACCAACTCCAAGAGTTTACTCAAACTCATGTCCATCGAGTCAGTGATACCACCCAACCATCTCATTCTCTGTCTTCCCCTTCTTCTGTCTTCAATCTTTCCCAGCATCAGGGTCTTTTCTAATGAGTCAGTTCTTCACATCAGGTGACCAAAGTATTAGAGTTTCAGCTTCAACATCAGTCCTTCCAATGAATATTCAGGACTGATTTCCTTTAGGACAGACTGGTTGGATCTACTTGCAGTCCAAGGGACTCTCAAGAGTCTCCTCCAACACCACACTTCAAAAGCATCAATTCTTCGGTACTCAGCTTTCTTTATAGTCCATCTCTCACATCCATACACATGACTACTGGAAAAACCATAACTTTGACTAGACAGAACTTTATTGGCAAAGTAATGTCTCTGCTTTTTAATACGCTATCTAGGTTTGTCATAGCTTTTCTTCCAAGGAGCAAGTATCTTGTAATTTCAAGGCTGCAGTCATCATCTGCAGTGATTCTGGAGCCCAAGAAAATGAAGTCTCAAACCGTTTCCATTGTTACCCTATCTCTTTGCCATAAAGTGATGGGACCAGATGCCATGCTCTTCCTTTTATGAATGTTGAGATTTAAGTGAGCTTTTTCACTCCTCCTGTTTCACTTTCATCAAGAGGCTCTTCAGTACCTCTTCACTTTCATCCATAAGGGTGTTTCATCTGCATATCCAAGATGCTAGTATTTCTCCCAGCAATCTTGATTCCAGCTTGTGCTTCTTCTAGCCCAGCGTTTCTCACGATGCACTCTGCATATAAGTTAAATAAGCAGGGTGACAATATACAGCCTTGACGTACTCCTTTCCCTATTTGGAACCAGTCTGCTGCTCTATGTCCAGTTTTAACTGTTGCTTCCTGACCTGCATACAGATTTCTCAGGAGGCAGGTCAGGTGGTCTGGTATGCCCATCTCTTTCAGAATTTTCCACAGTCTGTTGTAATCCACACAGTCAAAGGCTTTGGCATAGTCAATAAAGCAGAAATAAATGTTTTTCTGGAACTCTCTTGCTTTTTTGATGATCCAGTGGATGTTGGCAATTTGATTTCTGGTTCCTCTGCCTTTTCTAAATCCAGATTGAACTTCTGGAAGTTCTCTATTCACGGACTGCAGAAGCCTGGCTTGGAGAATTTTGAGCATTACTTTGCTAGCATGTGAAATGAGTGCAATTGTGCAGTAGTTTGAACCTCCTCTGGCATTGCCTTTCTTTGGAACTGGAATGAAAACTGACCTTTTCCAGTCCTGTAGCCACTGCTGAGTTTTCCAAATTTGCTGGCATATTGAGTGCACTTTCACAGCATCATCTTTTAGGACTCGATATAGCTCAGCTGAAATTCCATCACCTCCACTAGCTTAGTTCACAGTGATGCTTCCTAAGGCCCACTTGACTTCATACTCCAGGCTGTCTGGCTTGAGGCGAGTGATCACACCATTATGGTTACCTCGGTCCTTAAGATCGTCTTTGTATAGTTCTTCCATGTATTCCTACCACTTTTTCTTAATATCTTCTGCTTCTGTTATGTCCATACCGTTCCTGTCCTTTATTGTACTCATCTTTATAAGAAATGTTCCCTTGGTATCTCTAATTTTCTTTAAGAGATTTCTATTCTTTCCCATTCTATTGTTTTCCTTTATTTCTTTTTATCGATCACTGAGGAAGGCTTTCTTACCATCTCTCCTTGCTAATCTATGGAACTCTGTATTCAAATGGTTATATCTTTCCTTTTCTCCTTTGCCTTGAGTGTCTCTTCACAGCTATTTGTAAGGCCTCCTCACCATTTTGCCTTTTTGCATTTCTTTCTAATGGGGATGATGGTGGTCGTGATTATGGCCTCCTGTGCCATGTCACGAATCTTTGTCCACAGTTCTTCAGTCACTCTATCGGACCTAATCCCTTGAATCTATTTGTCACTTCCACTGTATAATCATAAGGGATTTGAGTTAGGTCATACATGAAAGAACCAGTAGTTTTCCCTACTTTCTTCAATTTAAGTCTGAATTTTGCAATCCGAAGTTCATGATCTGAGCCACAGTCAGCTCCCGGTCTTGTTTTTGCTGACCGTACAGAGCTTTTCCATCTTCGGCTGCACAGAATATAATCAATCTGATTTCAGTATTGACCACCTGGTAAGGTCCATCTGTAGAGTTTTTTCTTGTGTTGTCAGAAGAGGGTGTTTGCTATGACTGGTGTGTTCTCTTGGCAAAACTTCACCCTGCTTCATTTTGTACTCCAAGGCCAAACTTGCCTGTTACTCCAGGTATCTCTTGAATTCCTGCTTTAGAATTACAGTCCCCTATGATGAAAAGGACATCTTTTTTTGGTGCTAGCTCTAGAAGGTCTTCTATGTCTTCACAGAATTGTTCAACTTCAGCTTCTTTGGCATTAGTGTTTGGGGTACAGACGTGGATTACCATGATAATGAATGGTTTGCCTTGAACACAGAGATCATCCTGTTGTTTTTGAGATCGCATCCAAGTACTACATTTCAAACTCTCTTATTGACTATGAGGGCTACTCCATCTCTTCTAAGGAATTCCTGCCCACAGTAGTAGATATAATGGTCATCTGAATTAAATTCACCCATTCACGTCCATTTTAGTTCACTGATTCCTAAAATGTCAATGTTCACTTTTGCCATCTCCTATTTGACCACTTCCAATTTGCCAATTTCCAAAAGCAAGAGAGTTCCAGAAAAAACAGCTACTTCTGTTTTATTGACTATGCCAAAGCCTTTGACTGCTCGGATCACAACAAACTGTGGAAAATTCTTAATGAGATGGGAATACCAGACCATCTGACCTGCCTCCTGAGAAATCTGTATGAAGGTCAGGAAGCAACAGTTAGAACTGGACATGGAACAACAGACTGGTTTCAAATCTGGAAAGGAATACATCAAGGCTGTATATTGTCACCATGCTTATTTAACTTATATGCAAAGTATATCATGAGAAACGCTGGGCTGGATGAAGCACAAGCTAGAATCAAGATTGCCAGGATAAATATCAATAACCTCAGATATGCAGATGACACCACCCTTATGTCAGAAAGCAAAGAAGAACTAAAAAGCCTCTTGAAGAAAGTGAAAGAGAAGAGTGAAAAAGTTGGCTTAAAACTCAACATTTATAAAAGTAAGAGCATGGCATCTCGTCCCATCACTTCATGGCAAATAGATGGGGAAACAATAGAAACAGTGACAGACTTTATTTTTGGGGGCTCCAAAAATCACTGCAGATGGTGACTACAGCCATGAAATTAAAAGACATTTGCGCCTTGGAAGAAACGCTATGACAAACCTAGACAGTGTATGAAAAAGCACAGACATTATTTTGCCAACAAAGATCTGTCTAGTCAAAGCTATGGTTTTTCCAGTGGTCATGTATGGATGTGAGAGTTGGACTATAAAGTAAGCTGAGCGCCGAAGAATTGATGGTTTTGAACTGTGGTGTTGGAAAAGACTCTTGAGAGTCCTTTGGACTGCAAGGTGATCAAACCAGCCAGTTCTAAAGGAAATCAGTCCTGAATATTCATTGGAAGGACTGATGCTAAAGCTGAAACTCCAATACTTTGGCCACCTGATGTGAAGAACTGACTCACTGGAAAAGACCCTAAAGCTGGGAAAGGTTCAAGGTGGGAGGAGAAGGGGACGACAGAGGATGACGGTTGGATGGCATCACCGACTCGATGGACATGAGTTTGAGTAAGCTCCAGGAGTTGGTGATGGACAGGGAGGCCTGGAGTGCTGCAGTCCTTGGGGTCGCAAGGAGTCAGACATGACTGAGCAACTGAACTGAACTGAATTTGCCTTGACTCATGGACCTAACATTCCAGGTTCCTATGCAATATTGCTCTTTACAGCATCGGACTTGACTTCCATCACCAGTCACATCCACAACTGGGTGTTTTTGCTTTGGCTGTGTCTCTTCATCCTTTCTGGAGTTATTTCTCCACTGATCTCCAGTAGCATATTGGGCACCTACCAACCTGGGGAGTTCATCTTTCAGTGTCCTATCTTTTTGCCTTTTTATGCTGTTCATGGGGTTCTCAAGGTAAGAATACTGAAGTGGTTCACCATTCCCTTCCCCAGTGGACCACGTTTTGTCAGAACTCTCCACCATGACCTGTCTGTATGGGTGGCCCTACACAGCATTGCTCATAGTTTCACTGAGTTAGACACGGCTGTGGTCCATGTAATCAGTTTGGTTAGTTTCCTGTGACTGTGGCTTTCATTCTATCTGCCCTCTGTTGGAAATGGCAACCCACTCCAGTGTTCTTGCCTGGAGAATCCCAGGGACAGGGGAGCCTGATGGGCTTCCGTCTATGGGGTCACACAGAGTCGGACACGACTGAAGTGACTTAGCAGCAGCAGCAGCAGCAGCCCTCCGATGAATAAGAAGCTTATGGAAGCTTCCTGATGGGAGAGACTGACTGTGGGACAAACTGGGTCATATTCTAATGGGTGGGGCCATGCTCAGGAAAACTTTAATCCAATTTTTTGTAGATGGGCAGGACGGTGTTCCTCCCTGTCATAATGTGCAGTATTATTCACTGCCATTTAATCATGGTTTCATGAAGGGGTTCACAAACTTTTTCCATAAAAGTATAGATAGTAAACATGTTAAACTTGGCGGGTCATAATGTCTCTTTCCCAAACACTCAACTCTGCCCTTGTAGCACAAAAACACCAATAAACAAACATTTATCCTCACATTACCTGCCTTTTACTCATGAAAGCTGAATTCCAGAGAAAAAATAAAATTAATGATATAAAGTTAAGATTTTATTAGGCATTCCAGTCATATGATAATAAAAAATTAAACATGCTCCATATCATCTTCAATGGAAACAGAAAGGTTTAAATCACCTGGACATTCCAACAAATTTGTTGATGCTATTAAGGCGTTAATAGAATACCACTTTATCAAACGGGTTTCCCTGGTGTTTCAGCTGGTAAAGAATCCGCCGGCAATGCGGGAGACCTGTGTTCGATCCTGGGGTTGGGAAGATCCTCTGGAGAAGGGAACAGCTACCCACTCCACTATTCTGGCCTGGAGAATTCCATGGACAGAGGAATCTGTCAAGCTATAGTCCATGGGGTCACAGGGCTTCGGACACAACTGAGCAACTTACACTTCACTTATTAAACTGTGCAAGTGAAAAAAACTAATATAATTTCTAAACAATTTTTAATTCAACTAATAATGTAATGTCAAGCTGCAGCTTCTTCCTCTAGTTAAAATATATAATGTCACAAGAGAGAGTCACCTTGACCATAAATAAAAGAGGAAACTCTGTACAAACTATTAAAAGTTGCAAAAACATAATTTTTTAAAACCCATCAGAGCTGAGAACATAAAGAAATCTAAATAAACTCAATTTCATATAGAGAGGGACAAGCCATTATTAGGTAGAGAGACAAGTGAGCAGTTTCAACTCTAATACCATGGTGAGCAAAGGGGAAAAAACCCTATTGACCAATATGATGGACTGAAATCCAGAGAAGGCCTGTAAGCAGAGTTAATCAATACAACCTAAAAATTCTTCCCCGGGAGCTATCAGAGAGTAGGGAGCAGCAGGCATAAACCGAGGGGTAAAACAGGAAGTCAGAGTGCAATCTTCTGGAGAGTAATAAGCCAAGTGCAGGGGCTATAAAAAGATATCTAGAATCTAGCTGTACTTAAATTCCAAGCTCTGTTGTAGCGTGGAGAAAGAATCCATCCTCAAAACATTGGAAACCAAAATTAACTATAGCTATAGACCAGCTCAGTTATAATTCAATTCCATGTCAGAATGAAGACATTAGCCCCTAAGGTTTTTGCTCCGAGGAGTTAACATGTTTTTTTTCCAGGAAGAAGCAGTAATAAACTTCATTCTAACTGTTCTATTCATATATAATATTCACATGCAATAAAAATTATAGGTTATTCAAAGAATCATGAAAATGTGACCAACAGGCAAGAGAAGAAATTCATAACAAACCCATATACAACCCAGATGTGGGAGTTAGAAAAGACTTTAAAATAAATTCTATAAATATATGCTTGAAAAAACTATGGATTTAATATGTTTTGGCAGAGAAATGAAAACTCTGGGGAGAAAAAAGAGCCAAATAGAAATCTTCAAACTAAAAAACTATAATATCTCAAACAAAAAGTTCACTGAATAGGCCAAACTATAAACAAGATATAGAAAAGATCACTGAATGCAAGACTCAATAGAAATTATACAAACTAAAGCACAGAGAAAAAAGAATTAAGTTCAAAATTAGACTCATATCTGTGAATATATGAAAATAGTCTGGAAAGAGTTCCATATAGTCCATATATGGAAATATATGGAATAGTCTGGAAAGAGATGAAAAAGAAGGAATAGAATAAATATTTGAAGAGAAAATGGCAGAATTTTTTCAAAATTGATGCAAAAATAAGTCTACAGGTTCAAAAAACTCAGTAAACCACAAACAAATACAAAGAAAGCTGCACATAGGGGCAACATAGCAAAACTGCTTAAAACTAAAACTAAAGAGAAAATCTTAAAGTATCAAAAGAAAAAGGGCAAGTTACATTCAGGTTAACAATGACAAATGACTTTTCATCAAAAACACTAAAAACTAGAAGATAACTTAATATGTATTTTAATAGCTGAAAGGAAAAAAAAATCCATCTAGAATGCTAAACCTTACAAGAAATATCCTTTAAACATGAAGGTTAAATTAAAAATTTTTTCAAACAAAAGCTGAAAGAAAAAGGAAAACAAAATCCATCTAGAATGCTAAACCTTACAAGAAATATCCTTTAAACATGAAGGTTAAATTAAAAATTTTTTCAAACAAAAGCTGAAAGAATTTATCACTAGCAGCCATGTTAGAAATACTAAAGGAAACCGTTAGAACTGGACATGGAACAAAAGACTGGTTTCAAACCAGGAAAGGAATACATCAAGGCTATATATTGTCGTCCTGCTTATTTAACTTATCTGCAGAGTACATCATGCGAAAAGGCAGGCTGGATGAAGCACAAGCTAGAATCAAGACTGCCAGGATAAATATCAATAACCTCAGATATGCAGATGACACCACCCTTATGGCAGAAAGCAAAGAGGAACTAAAGAGCCTCTTGATGAAAGTGAAAGAGGAGAGTGAAAAAGTTGGCTTAAAAGTCAACATTCAGAAAACCAGGATCATAGCATCCAGTCTCATCACTTCATAGCAAACAGAAAGGGAAACAATGGAAATAGTGACAGACTTCATTTTGGGGGGCTCCAAAATCACTGCAGATGGTGACTGCAGCCATGAAATTAAAAGACACTTGCTTCTTGGAAGAAAAGCTATGACAAACCTAGACAATGTATTAAAAAGCAGAGACATTACTTTGCCAACAAAGGTCTGTCTAGTCAAAGCTATGGTTTTTCCAGTGGTCATGTATGGATGTGAGAGTTGGACTATAAAGAAAGCTGAGCGCCGAAGAATTGATGGTTTTGAACTGTGGTGCTGGAGAAGACTCTTGAGAGTCCCTTGGACTGCAAGGAGATCAATCCTGGGTGTTCACTGGAAGGACAGATGCTAAAGCTGAAACTCCAATACTTTGGCCACCTCATGCGATGAGTTGACTCACTGGAAAAGACTCTGATGCTGGGAAAGGTTGGGGGCGGGAGGAGAAGGGGATGACAGAGAATGAGATGGCTGGATGGCATCACTGACTTGATGGACATGAGTCTGAGTGAACTCTGGGAGTTGGTGATGGACAGGGAGGCCTGGCGTGCTGGAATTCATGGGGTCGCAGAGAGCTGGACACGACTGAGCGACTGAACTGAACTGATGTACTCCAATTAATAATAACATGCCAATATTGGTTTATCATTTGTAACAAACAGACCACACTAATTCAAGATGATAATAATAGAGGAAACTGGAGGGATCGGGTGAAAAGGTGTATGAGAATTCTTACGCTTAATTTTTCTATAAACCTAAAAACTGTTTTTTAAAGTCTATTAATTAAAAATAAATTTGCAACAAGTTTTTATGAAGTCCTCAACCTGTACACTCTTAAGATTTAGTCATTTTAATCCAGGTAAATTATACCTTAATTTTCAAAAATGAAATAAATGGTTCTTTTAGAAATTTTATTTGAAAATGGATATAGAACAAAGGACATTTATTTCTTTCTCAAGCCTTTATCAACCATAGTAGAAAAGCTTTTGTAAACATATATAAATAGTAGGTATAATATATATATATTAGAAAACAAATTTTTGTCTAACTAAAAAATTTAAGACATTTTGATTCTACTTGTTTGCCTCAGCATGAATGCTAGATTTCTAATTTAAAAAAATAGATATGCAACAAAGCAACAAAGGTTTACTGTATAGCACACAGAATTACAGTCAGTATCTTGTAATAACCTATAATGGAAAAATCTCAAAAATAATATATGTTGTATATGTATAACTGAATCACCATACTGTGTACCTGAAACATTGTAAGTGAACTATTCTTCAACAAAATATAGAGAAAGAGAAAGAAAAAAAGAAAATGTATATAGAACAAAGGATATAGGATGCATTTATGTTCTTTACAATAATACATGTTCCACAGGTGCATATAGACATATTAGTAAATGCATAGATAAATAGCTGAAAAAAATGTATCAAACTGGAAAGAGCTAATAGTATGGGAAAACAGCACTTCTGTGAAGGGAACAGGATGGAAAGATGGTGGAGGCAGGGTGCACCTAATCTGTGTGTCTTAATCTCTGTTAGCAAAGTCTACATTAATTCTTTAAATTGTCTATTTCTAGGTTTTAAATTCAGGCGGGAGGAGAAGGGGACGACAGAGAATGAGATGGCTGGATGGCATCACCGAGTCTATGGACATGAGTTTGAGTGAACTCCAGGAGTTGGTGATGGACAGGGAGGCCTGGCGTGCTGTCATTCATGGGGTCGCAGAGAGTCGGACACGACTGAGCGACTGGACTGAACCGAACTGACTGAGGTTAAATTCAGGCTTCAGAGTTTGAAGAAAAGTTTCAAAATGTCTCCTAAATCTGAAACAGCCTTGGAGTAAATTAACATTGGATACAGATCTTTATTTGTAAATATTGCCACAACTTTAGGGAAGTCCCTCAATTGTGACTGATCATGCTAGGAACAAGTACTACTTTCTGATTCCTAGTTTATCAATAATTCCACCCCCACAACAATTACGGTATTTCCACTGCACCCTCCTCTTTCACTACTTCTGACTCCTAGATCCCTTCCTCTTCTCGCCCTAAAAAAACACAAAAAGCCTAATGTACTATTTGACACCCTGAAGGACATTAGCGAAATTCTAACACAACATTCAACAGAATCCATTATTTCAGAATGTAAAGGACTGATTTGAGATATGGTTTTATAGCACTGATAAACTAACACTGTATCAATCCCTCAAAACTACCCCATGCTTGCCTTTCTTTATTTTTTTCCACTGTACCTTTCTCTACACAAAATTTAGTCTATTCTGTTCTGTTTTCTGGGTACTACTGCTGTTAGGAACTAAACTGTGCTCCCCCAAAATTCATATGTTGAAACCCTAACCCCCTAATATGACTATATTTGGAGATAAAACCTTTAAAGAGGTAATTATGGTTAAATTAGGTCATCAGGGTGGGACCCTAATCCAATAGGACTAGTGTCCTTATAAAAAGAAGAAAAGACATCAGGAATGCACATACAGAGAACAGGCCATGTGAGGACACAGGAAAAAGATGGGCATCTATAAATGAAGGAGAGCCCTCAGGAGAAACCAAACATAGCAAAACCTTGACCTTGGATTTTCAAGCTACGGAGCCTGGAAAATAAATTTTTGCTGGGGGAAAAAAAAATCACAGAAATACTGTTTGTGGTACTTCATTTGTGCCATTTTGTTATGGCAGCCCTAACAAAATAATACAGCTATATAGCATACTAATAAATCTTAACTTGACACAGTATTATAATGAATTCTACAAGATACTAAACTCAAGGGTTGTTTTTTTTTTTTTTTCCATTGCCTAGTAAGTACAATTGAAGGAAGACATGGCAACCCACTCCAGTGTTCTTGCCTGGAGAATCCCAGGGACGGGAGAGCCTGGTGGGCTGCTGTCTATGGGGTCTCACAGAGTCGGACACGACTGAAAGCGACTTAGCAGCAGTAAGTACAATGTCCTCTGTGCCTTGTGTCACATATGTATGGCTTTCTTTTTCCAACAGAGCTTCAAATATTATACTCAAGGTCCTTTCAGTTCCATCCCCTCAATTATGATCTCTCTGATCTCTGATCTCTACTCTTAGTATCTACCATTGCCAGAGGTCTATTTGCCAACACTATCAAATTTGTAACTACCGTATTTGCCACCTGCCACCCTTGACACCTTCCCTCCTACCCCCAACTCAATTCTTTACCTTCATGTATACTTCTCAGCCTTGGTACTATGGACATAAGGCATGTAGAAGCATCACGAACAAACGACAGTACTTCCAGTCACTGAATAAAACAATAACATGCTGGTTTCTGTCAATTATTTATCTTATTGCTCACACCAGTAGGTTATTTTTTTCTGATCACTGCAACTATCCTTGAGTTGAGAAAATTCTAATGTTAACTCTACGTAGCTTATCATAGTGAAAATCACTGCTCTTCACATACTACCTAAAGAGAGTCCAGTTTTGTTGGTTCCAATTAACAAGACATGTGCTAAGGGTTTTTTCTACCTACACTGATATGTCTGTGCTCACTTATCCACAGTCATCCAGCCTCCCTTCTCTGATCAATGATGTTCATTTTTGCAAAAGCAGTCTTCCAAAGGTAGCAGTATGATCAGAGAACAGAGTATCCCTTTACTCAATAAACTTACTCAAAAAATCCTAAAATTTTGTATTCATTAAAATGGTACACTGAACAACTAAGTTAACACTTCAAAATATTAATCAAATATTGCCTTAAGAATCAAAATATTATTGCAAAACTGATCATTTTTATTCCTTCAAGACCTTGAAATTATCAACAGCAACGTTGCCAGACCATTTACAAAAAACTTCAATCTTGAAAGTTGTCTTAGGTTTTGATCCTTTTAAAAAGGTGCCATCATTCACCATGTATCAAAAACTATATTATGTGAATGACATCAAGTGGGATTCTAAACAAGCTTATCTCTCTTCTGTGAAGCTAGGAGATATCAAGTGCTAAATTAAAAACTTATGAAAACTGAATATTTATGAAAAGAAGTTACTAGTTTCATGAAAAAGTGCAAGTTAATCATTATTTTACTGTATAGTATTAGAATCAGATAGCAAATACAAATTACTTTCCAGCACACCAGATAATTTTCAACTATTCTGAACTTTTAGAGAAGTCATTCTAGAAATCCAAGTTACCCAACCAACTGGAATTTCAGCTCTTTAAGTGTTAGAAGCTACTGCTTGCAAATTCTCTGGAAAAAATTATTTCGATAACATTATTTCTAACTTTATTATCCTTTTAAGCAGAGAACAGTCAGCCCTCAGTATCCACACATGCCACAAATACAGAAGGCCAACTGTAAGGAACTCAAGCATCCTCAGATTTTGGTATCCACAATTGAGTGTTCTGGAACCAATCCCCCATGGATACCAAGGGACACCTGTATAATGAATATAATTTATGTGTTTCTTAAGAATTTGGACTCCTGTAATAAATGTCCATTTTTATGATAGTGAGTCACAGAAACTACCGATACATAAAAGTAAAGTTGACTGTCTCTATGATCAGTATCACCAGATTGATGTACTTTCAATTTGCAGAAAAAACTTTATCCTGCAAGCATAAAAACCTACAAATGCTCCTCTATTCTCATTGCTGCTTCTAATTCATGTGACCTTAGAAACCAAATACTACTTATTTGAATTGTCTAAAATAAGACTAACCTCTAAATGAATGCCTGAGGGATTCCCATATAGCAATGTTAACCACATATTTTCATAAAACGTCCATTAACCATTTAGAGATTTTTTTTCACAATATAATTCCATGGAAAAAACATGGGCTTTATAGTCACAGAGGGGTTCAGATCCTACTTTTAATACTTACTAATGCATGAGCCTTGATAAATAAATAAACCATCTTCCCTAAATGTTTGCATACTTGTTAAATCAACATTATGACCTAACTCACAGTTGCTATGAAGTTAAATGTGATACTGTATATAAAAAACAATATTGCTACAAAGTAAGTACAAAATTAAATGGCCTATTTTCATCTTTAATTCATATAGTTAATCTGGCAGATTTACTAACTTTCACTGTCTTTCATACAGTCAATTTTTTTTTTCATTTCCTTCTCAACATCTTTTTATTTCTCCAATTTCTACATATGGTATTTGTTTTCCCTGCCAAAGACCTTATGAGTAATTTATGCCTTTCTTGTCTTCTGGAGCTAAGAAGCTACATGGCCCAAGTAGCAGAAATCCTACAGATTGTATTGGGAACATGGAAAGCAATGTACAATCCTAATTTCTCACTCCTAGATGGTAAGTAAGCTTCCTAAAGTCAAAGTCTCTTTTGGCTATCTACCAGTAGGACAACTTTAGAGCTAACTACTCTATTTCTCTGAGTCTTAAACTTTTTTCATATTCAAAAACAAATAACAATCTCCAATAATATGGCCAATTTAGAACAAAACACCCCTCTGAAAGTTTTTAAATTAATAAAATAGAAAATACATAATTTAAAAAGTAGGAATTATAAGACCAAAACATTCAGAGAGGTAAGCAGAAGGATGAAGCCAAATTAGCCCCTGATTGAAGCCAAGGCTGGGCTTTGGTTCTCAGTCTTATAAAGACAGATGCCAAACCCAGGGCCCATCCTAGGAAGTAAGTCTGACAGGAGACCCTATACAATACAACTAGAACTCATAAAATAAACCAAAGTAAACCTGTCCCACTCTACTCTATTCCCCAAGAACTGCAAAGGCAAGTTGTACTGGCACTGAGATGTAAAGGAGAGTTCCTGACAAGTTGTAATTTTTTTCTGTAAAAGGCCAGATATAAATACTTTAGGCTTTGGAGGCCACATTGACCTCTGTGGCAACCACTCGATTTGGTGGCTGGAGAAGGCAATGGCACCCCACTCCAGTACTCTTGCCTGGAAAATCCCATGGACAGAGGAGCCTGGTAGGCTGCAGTCCATGGGGTCACGAAGAGTCGGACATGACTGAGTGACTTCACTTTCACTTTCACACATTGGAGAAGGAAATGGCAACCCCCTCCAGTGTTCCTGCCTGGAGAATCACAGGGACAGCGGAGCCTGGTGGGCTGCTGTCTATAGGGTTGCACAGAGTCGGACACGACTGAAGTGACTTAGCTAAGCAGCATGCAAACAGCCACAGACAATATAGAAACAAATGAGCACAGTTGTGTTCCAATAAATCTTTAGTTATGGACACTGAGATCTGAGTTTCATATAATTTTCACATGTTGAAAAGTATTATTTTTCTTCACACATTTGAAAATGTAAAAACCATTCTTAGCTTGTAACCTTAAAAAAACAGGTGACACAGGCCACAGGATGCTTTGAATTATAACCAAAAGACACACCACCACCTCAGCTTATTACCACCCTAACACACGTAAACACAAAACACTCAAGACACACATTTTTGTCACCTTAATTCTATTACCTTATTGATACACACACACACACAAAAAAAACAGGTTCAGAAGCTGCACATGCAAATATCACAAATAATGTCCTAAGAAAAAGCATTATTTAGACCAAGCAAGAAGGAAACAAAGCACTATGAATGAGAAGAAGCAGAGTAGAAACTACTAAAATGTAGATTTTAGTAGAATCTACAAAAATTTCAGATATTGAAAATGATCACACAGAATAAAAAACTGCTTACTAATGTATCAAGTGATAAAGAAGACTGAAAAATATCTGAAAGGGACAAGAACCATAAAAAATGACTTTGAAGATTTTAGAAAGAACTAAAAAGGACTTCTAAAATTATAAAACAGAACAACTGAAATATAAAATGGAATAGCTGAAGTGAGTGAACTAAAAGACACATCTGAAGAAACTGCCCACAGTGAAAGAAAAACAGAGTAAATGTGAGAAAGAAAATCCAATATATGTAAATTTGAGATCCAGAAAAAGAAAAGAAACAGCACTCAGATCATAACACCATGTTCTTTAAAACAGATAGAAATCAGTAATAAAAACATGACGAGGAACAAATATCAATACTATCTTCCATATAAATATCTATCCCATCCTACACACCCTCTACAACGTGATGTTTACACTTTCCCTATGTTTTCTGCCCCGTGAACTTGGATGGACCTTTGTAACCATCCTGCCCAGCAGAATGCAGTGAAATGAGGCTAAGTGACTTCTGAGACTAGGCCACAAACAGTAACGTGCTTCTACCTAGTGCTTTCTCCCTCAGGAATTCTAGCGGTCTATACCTTAACAACACTTAACAAGCTCCATGGAAAAATCCACATGGAAAGGAACTCAGGCAAAACTGCCAAGCTGAAACACTCCTGAATTCCTGACCCACAAATACCATAAACAATAATAAGTCACTAAGTTTTGGGCTTAACTTGTTATACTGCAATAGACAACTAATATAGTAGAAATCCTAACATAGTTGCAAACTTAAAAATATAATCCTAAATAATCCACGTGACCATTAAGTAAACAGAAAGTATTTTGAATAAACCATAACATAAATATTATATTTCAAAACTTACGAGATGCAGCTAAAGAAATATTTTATAGGGAAATTATAATTCTAAATGGGTATAACAGAAAAGAACCAAAACTGAGGGAACTGTCTTTTCAGGAAGACAGAAATAAAAAGGAAAGTAAAACTAGGACAAGTAAAAAGAAATAACAACAAAAAAAGAAATAAAAAAATATATAAAATTAAAGGGCCAACAAAGCCAGAAGTGGGTCTTTGAAAAAACTATAAATTGGCAAACCTCAAGCCAAGAGTAATAAGGCAACAAAAAAGAAAGGGATCAGGAATGGAAAAAAGGGCAAAACTATCAATGTTGCAAATGTTACAATGGTAACGTTTTAATTTAGATGAAATTGAATGAAACTTAGATGAAATCCCATATTAGGATATTTAGAAATATATATATATACACATATATATCTTAGCACAACTTAGGCAGAAAAACGGACTGGTCCCATTAAAAAAAAAATCTTAATAACCCTAATAAAAACTTTTCCCAACAAAGAAAACTCCAAAGAAACCTCCAGAGCCACACCACTTTACCAGCAAATTCTCCCAAAAACTCAAGGAGTAAATAATACAATCTTAAATAAATTCTTCCAGATTCTTTTAATGAAGCTAGTATAACATCAAAACCAAAAAAATTCTGGCAAAGACCAGACAAGACAACAAAATCATAAGCCAACTGTACTCCAGAACTTGCACACAAAAATCCCAAACAAATACTAGCAAACAACATCCAGTAATGTTAAGTACAGTATACTATAATCAAGTTACATATCCCAGGAAAGCAAAGATAAATCTTATATTTACATCAGAAAGCCAATATAATCAACCAGATTTTAAGATCCATAAAAATCCAATTATTTATTTACATCTCAAAAGGAGTCTTAGCAAACTAGGAATAGAACAAAATTTCTTCAGTTGATAAAAGGTAACTACAGAAGCCTACAGCATACTTAACGGGGAAAGGCTGCTGAACATTTTTCGAGATCAGAAACAAGAAAACGATGGCCCCCATCTACTTGTATCAACATTACACTGGAGATAGTTGTATACTCTCGGTGGCATAGGAAAGCAAGAAAAAAATAAAAAGTATAAGAGACTTCCTGGTGGTAAAGTGGATAAGAATTTGCCCATCAATGCAGAGGACAAGGGTTCAATCTCTGGTCCAGGAAGAGTCCACATGCCATGCAAAGCATCTAAGCGCAAGTGGCACAACCACTGAACCCATGCCCTAGACCCCCAAGCTGCAACTACTGAAGCCCGTGCACCCAGAGCCTGTGCTCCACAAGAAAAGCCACTGCAGTGAGAAGCGTGTGCACCACAAGTAAAAATTAGCCCCCACTCCACAACTAGAGAAAGCCTGCGTGCAGCAATGAAGACCCCGTGCAACCAAAAATAAAAAATAATCACTTTTATAAGGACTAGAAGAAACAAGAAATAAACTATTATCTGCATATGACATAATTGTGTGTGTGTGTGTGTGTGTATATATATATAGAAAATTTGAAAGAATCTACAGATATTTGCTTTATTGACTATGCCAAAGCCTTTGACTGTGTGGATCACAACAAACTGTGGAAAATTCTTAGAAAGAGATGGTGATACCAGACCACCTGACCTGCCTCCTGAGAAATCTGTATGCAGGTCAAGAAGCAACAGTTAGAACTGGACATGGAACAACAAACTGGTTCCAAATCAGGAAAGGAGTACATCAAGGCTATATACTGTCACCCTGCTTATTTAACTTATATGCAGAGTGCATCATGTGAAATACCGGGCTGGATGAAGCACAAGCTGGAATCAAGATTGCCAGGAGAAATATCAATAACCTCAGATGTGCAGATCAATAACCTCAGATAGCCAGTTAACAATGTTGTGGTAGTTTCAGGTGAACAGCAAAAGGACTTAGTCATACATACACATGTATCCATTCTCCCACAAACTCCCTTCCCATCCAGACTGGCATATAACACTGAGTAGAGTTACACGCGCTATACAATAGGTCCTTGTTGGTTATCCATTTTGAATACAGCAGTGTGTCAGATCAGGTACACAGAAAATAACCTTTTAAAGATATCACTACTTATAATTACATCAGAAAATATGAAGTACTCAGGAATAAATCTAACAAATAATGTACAAGACCTCTACTGAAAACACTTTATCATGAATCATTACATAAATGGAAGGATATCCACTTTCATAGTCTGGAAAACTCAATGTTGGAAAAATGTCAGTTTTCCCCAAACTAATCTACAGAATCAGTTTCGTTTTCAATCAAAAATCTCGTATTCTGTCTTTATGCTGAATTATTTTGTTGGGCTTGCATATGTGTGTGTGGTAGGGGGGATGTTGGGGTTGCATATGTGTCTGTGTGTGTGTGTGGGGGGTGACACAGTGATTCTAAAATATATATAAAAGTCGAGACTTTCCTGGTGGTCCAGTGGTTAAGACTCTGAGAGTCCAATGCAGCGGGCAGTGGTTTGACCCCTGGTCAGGGAACTAAGACCCCACAAGCCACATGGCCAAATAGATTATTTTTAATTTAAAAAAATAAAATATATATGAAAGTGTAATGGGCTAAAAACAGCCAAGACTCTCCTGAAGAACAATAGCAAAGTGTGAAGACTTGCTTTTGTCACTCAGCCCCTCGGTCGTGTCCGACTCTTTGCAACCCCATGGACTGTAGCACACCAGACTTCCCTGTCCTTCGCCATCTCCCAGAGTTTACTCAAACTCATTTCCATCGAGTCAGTGATGCCATCCAACCATCTCATCCTCTGTCGTCCCCCCTCTCCCTCCCACCTTCAATGTTTCCCAGCATCAAGATCTTTTCCAATGACTTGGCTGGAGCTTCAGCATCAGTCCTTCCAATGAATACTCAGAACTGATTTCCTTTAGGATTGACTGGTTTGATCTCCTTGCTGTCCAAGGCATTCTCGAAAGTCTTCTCCAATACCACAGTTCGAAGGCATCAAATTTTCGGCGCTCAGCCGTTTTTACTATCCAGCTCTCACATCTGTATATGATTACTAGGAAAACCATAGTTTTGACTATATGGACCTTTGTAGGCAAAGTAATGTCTCTGCTTTTTAATACGCTGTCTAGGTTTGTCATTGCTTTTCTTCCAAGGAACAAGCATCTTTTAATTTCATGGCTGCAGTCACCATCCACGGTGATTTTGCCTTACCAGGTATCGAAATTTCTAAAGTGATAAGTAGTTAACACAGGAATAGTCAAACAGACCAACAGAACAGAGAAGCAAATCCAGAAACAGAAGTATGCAAATATGGACACTGGACGTATGTCAAATGTGGTGCTGCAGATCAGTAAAGAGGAATCTTTCAAAATCCATGGTGGAACAACTGAGTATCTGTTTGGGTGGGAAAAAATAAGACTGGACGTTATACTACCCATAAAATCTACTCCAGGTAAAGATTAAATTTGTGAAAGTTTAAAACTTAAAAGCTCTCAGAAGATAATACAGGAGAATATCTTCTTTACCTCAGGCTACAAAAAGGTTTCTTAACTTAAAAGGAGTCAAACAGCACTAGCCAAAGTTGATAAATGTAACTACATTAAAACTGAGAAATTCTGTTGATCAACAGGCACCATAAAAAGCGAAAAAACACATTCAAAACAGAAGATATGGGTATACTACAACAGTTATAACTGAATGACAAGTATCTGAAACACATACAGGGAAGTCGCTGGAGGTCTGGTGGTTAAGATTCCATGCTTTCACTGTATGGGCCTGGGTTCAATTCCTGGTTGGGGAACTAAGATCCTGCAAGCCAGGCAGTGTAGCCTAAACACACACACACACGTATAGAATTCCTACAAATCAGTAATAAAACCACAGATCACCTAACAGAAAAAAACTGAGCAAAGAACTTAGACAGGTACATAAGAAGAAAATTCAAATGACTATGAAAAGATGCTCAATTTCATTAGTAATCACGAAAATGCAAATTAAAACCATGAGACACCAGTATGTTTTTCAAATTGGCAAAAATTAGAGTTTAAAAATATTAAGTGTTTAGAATGTAAACAAAGGGAACTCTCACATTGTGTTGGAATTACAAATTTAAATAATTTTGAAAAACAATTTGCCATTATCAAAGTTGAATGTGTGCATACCTCGCAACCCAGCAATTCCATTCTTAGGAATTCTTAGAAATATTTGTGCACTTGAAAATATGAAACAGGTACAAGAGCACTCACCACCTAATTATTTGCATAACAGCAAGAAACTGAAATCTACTCAAACGTCCATCACAACTAGAATGAAAAAAATTGTAGTACCTTGTGACCATACATTGGAATACATTACCACAATGAAATCTTATGAACAACAGCTAACAACTTGGCATTAAATTGACAAATTCTGAACTAAAGTTTTTAAATCACATAAAATACTTATATGAAGTTCAAAAACAAGGAAAAATAAACTACATTGTTTACGGATATATGACCTGGGATTTAAAATTATGAAGCAAAGCAGGAAAATGACAGTCACAAAAGGTCAGGATAATAGCCACTCTCACAGATTGGGATATGCTGACAGGGTAAGCTGAGGGTGAGGTAATGGGGAGGCAGTTCTTGTTTGTTGGCATGGGCCAACACAACACAAAACAACACAAATGTTTACTTCATAATTTTCTTAAAACTGCATACGTTTTATTCATTCTCCTGTATATGTTCATAAAAAGGAAAAGTAACAACTGAATATGACTACTACAGTAATCTCTTTTTTTTGGAGGGCGGGGGGAGTCACACAGCACTCAAGATCTTAGTTCCCCGACCAGGGATGGAACCTGTACCCCCTGCAGTGGAAGCGTGGAGTCTTAACCACTGGACCCTTGACAGCAGGAAAATTCCTGCTACAGTAACTTAATATGATAAAGCAATTTACATAAGCCCCAGAGATTGAATTCCTTACATTGAAAGTCTCTTCCTCTCTCTTTAGTATTCCTATCTTTTACTCTTTACACTCAAACTATACATTTTATCTGCCTTACTAGACTCTAAGTATCTGCCCACTGAAAGCTTGGAGATAACCTGAAAGAGTTAAGGCAAAACGAGAAGAAAAGATGAAGGAGCGGGGAAGTTGTGGGAAAAAACAGTAAGGAAAGAACTTGACTTATGCTTACATGAAAACACCCAGAACATCAGATTTTTATTTCAATGCTTAAAGGAGCCAGGAAGCAAAGGGAGAAAGAAGTAGGTAAATCATCCCTTGTCCCTTCTGACCCAGGTGCCATAAAACAAAGTAGACTAACATTAGTGATATCAATCACCTAATATTTAGGTGCAAGAAAGTGTACGTATGTCCCATTTTTCCAGAAATCTTCTTAACAACAACAATAACAAAGTAACAAAGCACCACCACCCCCCCTTGAGTTATAAGTCTCTCTGAAACAAATCAACTCCTTCTTAATTATTTGAGGAAGAAACTTGACTGTTCAATTAATCTATTCAATGCTGCTGCTGCTGCTGCTAAGTCACTTCAGTCGTGTCCGACTCTGTGTGACCTTTATTCATAGTTTAAAAAACTAAACACAAATATCTAATCAGATATCGACTCATTAATAAAATTATGGTATATCAACACAACAGAATATCTTACATATTCAAAAGGTAAGAGTAAATAAAAAAAAAAAGAGGAAGCAAACTCTAAAATGATAAACAAATGTACCTAAATACATACCAAACTGGTAACAATCAAACTGAGAAAATAATGATTTCAAGTGACTTTTAAACACAGCACTAACAGTAAGCATAAACTTGGTGGGATACATTCTAAGGACAAAATGAGATGCAAAGAAATCTTAAAGTTCACTGAGTAACTTTATTTTTAAATTATTTTAGCTATACTTAGGAAAAAATTCAATGTTAATAAAAACTAAGATTTTCAATATAAAAGAGATTAAAACTATTGTTTTTAAAAAAAGATGAAGAAAGAAGTGTGCAATGTTAAATTTGAATTGGAATTATCAATATGACCTCGTTTTTTCCTCCGGACAAGGCCTAGAAGTGATGACAGTTCCATAAAAAGGAGCATATTTAGCATCCAGATGTTTTCTAAACATCATCCTCTTCTATAAAGAGACAGATTTCCTTGTAGAAACTGCTGATTCCAGTCTAAAGCAGAAATCCTTGATGAGCCAAGATATTTTATATCCAAAAGTAAGGAATCAAAGACTAATAATAGGTTTATGCAAAAAGAACTCAGGTGCTTGCTTGAAGAAACTCCCAACAGCCTTACTTGAGACAATCTAAGCATCAAAAAAGAACAAAGGGAGGGAAGGAATGGGAATTTGGGATTAACACAGGTGAACTATTATCTACAGGATGGGTAAACAACAAGGTCCTATTGTGTAGCAAAGGGAACTATATTCAATATCCCATGGCAAACCATAATGGAAAAGAATACATATAACTGAGTCACTTTGCTGTACAGAAGAAATCAACACAACTCTGTAAATCTACTTCAATAAAATCTAAAAGTAAAAGAACAGTTGTAAGTAATTGTAATACAACAAATAAAAAAGAGATGATTAACAAACTCATTTGTCACCACTGTAGATGACTATTAGACCAACTCATCACTCTGAAAATTCGACAAGAAAGACTTAAGCATTTATTTACTCTGCCCTTTTAGGAAGAACTGCAGTTCACTCCTAGGTGATGAAAGTTATAAATCATTTGTTTACAGACAATAAACGTAAAAAATCACGGAATTAGAAAAATCACCATTTTCAACCTTCAGTTAAAAACTGATTTGCCCAAGGCTCACAAAAGATTCTAAAATCACCAGGTAAAGAATATTATGAAGAATGGAATATTTGTAAGATATCAAAGTATCACCCCCACAGACTATTGTACTTGATGATCATAAAAGAAAAAAATACACTTTTACAATGGAAAGATACAGCAAACATCACTTTAAATTTCCTAAAACTTTGATCACTAATAGTGACATTATATAGCTTCCCTGGTGGCTCAGCAGTAAAGAACTCATCTGTCAAGGCAGGAGACATGGGTTTGATATCTGGATTGGGAAAATCCCCTGGAAGAGAAAATAGCAACCCACTACGGTACTCCTGCATGAGAAATCCCACAGATAGAGGAGCCTGATGGGCTACAGTCAATGGGGTCACAAAGAGCTGGACACGACTGAGCGCCTGAAACACCACCACCTCCCATGTTGCCTATGATGTACTCTTGCCAAAACTTTTTAACATGCATAACCAAGCCTTTAAACTGTAACTTCCAGTGTACAAGACATACAGGGGACAGAGAAACAGTTAAGCAAAAGCACAAAAAATAATTAGATAACTAGAAAACAGGCCATTCTATAAGATCTAGTCTTGTCAAAGAAATTTCAATATCATAAGAAAAAGGAATGGAATAAGAAACTTTTCTACATTAAAAAAAGACTAAAAAGATAAATCAAATGCAATGCAAAAATACTGACTGAATTCCAGTTTGAAAAACTGGGAAGGGTTAAATGTGGTCTGAATATTAAATGTTATCAGGAAATTACTCTTATTTTTCTTATGTGTTGGTAATGGCACTGTGGTGACACGGAGAATATTTTCTTAGGAGATACATACTCGAGTATTTTGAGGTAGAAGTCAAAATAGCAACAACTTTCAAAAGGTTCAGTTAAAGTATATACAGACACCTACACACAAAAAACAATAAAGCAAATAAGGATGGCATATTGTTAATTTTTGAATCTAGGTGGTAGACTCACAATGTTCTTTGTTCTATTCTTTCAACATCTCCATTTTTTTTTTTTTTGCCATAGCATACAGCATGCAGGTTTTTAGTTCCCCAGCCAGATATCAAACCTGTGGGAGGGTAAAGTTTTTATTGCTAGACCACCAGGGAAGTCCCTCAACATTTCCTAAGTACTTAAAAAAAGTAGGGAGAAAGCAGGAAGAAAACTATAGTAAGACAGAGTTGCAAAAGAAGATAAGGAAAACACATAATCTCAAGATCATTTATAAACTCATACTCACACAGTTATCTAAAGAACTTTCTCCCTTACATTAAAACACACATACCCCTCAGGAATTCCCTGGCAGTCCAATGTGGACCCCATGCTTCTACTACTAGGGGTGCAGATTAAATCCCTGGTTGGGGAACTAAGATCCGGCAACCCAGGGAATAAACTAAATAAACTGAAGTTACTATCCTTAAAAAAAACACAAAAATCAGAGACTACTCAGCCCACTATCATCTAATCAATATAAGTAAACAGATTTCAAACATACTACACACAGCAATAGTACTACAATCTGTCAATGATTTAAGGAATGTTTGTCATTGGCAAACAGAACATTTGTTATGACACTTCACACCGACTCAAAAGACATTCTAACATCCATTAATCTGATATACTAAGATATTAAGAAAAGCTTCTCTTCAGAGATTTATTTGAATTGAAAAATATGGTCACACTTCAAAGTCAGCCAGCAGACTATCCAAAGATTTACTTCTACTAGCAAAAAACTTTGACGGCCATTTATTTACACAACACTTTAAATTCTTGATCTCATATTTAAACATAACAAGAAATTGACATATTCAAGAAGGAAAAAGTAGACTTGTTGAGTATCAACCACGCGCTTGGCACTTTACGTAACTGTTTAACTCTTATGATAATCTTACGAGATGAACATTCTTGAAGCTCAGAAATGTTAAGTGATTTGTCTACAAATAACAGCTCATAAGTGATAAAGTTGGAAACTGAATCAAAAAAGCTGGAAATCCAGGCTTAAAAGTCTATACAGTGAGTCCTCTACATATGAAGGATTTCTGTTCCAAGAGTGTCTTTGTAAGTCCAATTTGTTCATTAGTCCAAAAAAGTTAGCCCATGTACCCAACTAACACAATCGGCTATATAGTACTACACTGTAATAGGTTTATAATACTTTTCACACAAATAATTCCTAAAAAACAAAAAATAAAAATTTTAATCCTACAGTACAGTGCCTTGAAGAGTACAGCAGTCCAAGGCTGGCATACATGGGCTGGCACTGAGTGAACAGGCAAGAAGAGTCCCTGACGACAGGAGGGAGAGGAGTCGGTAATACCCCGTAGGGGCCGACTGTGGGACACGGGAAAACTGAAGGACCATCAGCAACAGGAGACAGAGAACAAGCTGCAAGTTCACTCATGCCTGACACTAATGGAAGGCATGTTCCCATCTTTCAAAGTTCACAACTTCAAGGTTCATATATAGAGTACTTACTGTATTCTTTCTACTTAACTGGTCTTAACAAATTCAATATTTACCGACAGAAAAGTCCACCTGTGGAAAAGGATTGTTTAAAAGAATTCCTTCATATTCAAAGCGCCACTTAATCTTAAAGTTGAAGAAAAATCAAAACAGAGAAAAAGTACTCTCTAAAATTATTGTTAGTTGCACACACACACACACAAAAAAAAACCCAATTCTTAGCAGGCCAGCTGTCTATGACACAGGACAGCTAGTCCTTCCTCACTGTACATGTAAAATTATACTCCAGTTGCCCGTTGGATGACCCCACTGCCAAAATATGCTAGCAACATAATTCACATTAAAACCCAGAGGCCAAACACCATTTGGAAAGTGCTTTACATGTTTACTATACCCATCTCAAGCACGTTCCTCACTCAAAACAGGCTATTTTAAGCAAATATTCTTTGGTCTATCAATTCTTTTCTGCTGCTCTAAGGTATTAAACTTACAAACAAGAAAATCTACCTAAATACAAACACCCCATAACTGAATCTTAAAATGTTATAACTTTGAATTTATCTACTGCACAAAAATAAGCCAAAATTACATTGTGTAATATAAACTCTATGCATGTGCATTCTATAGGATCAAAATTCTAATGTCTATGTCTCTTGTACATCTAAAGAAATACACAAAATATGTAGAGAAATCTGTTAAAAGAGTTTTCCTATTTAAAATTAAATCTTCTTTGAACTGGACTATTGACCAGAAGAGGGCATAAGGTGCCTTGTAGGCTGTAGTATTATCCTGTATTATCCTAGATATGGGTGTTGGTTACATTTGTGTGTTCACTCAGTGAAAATTTACTGAGTTGTACATCTATGATCTGTGTACTTTTCTGTATACATTATAATTTATAGTAAGAATATTCTTTTTTACAAATCCTCAATCTAAAAACCTAACTATATTGCACCAATACCAAAGAAGCTACAGCCCAGTGAAGAAAACAGACAAGCTATTAGGAATTTCATTAGAGAGCTGAGAAAGAAGCAAGCACTACATTCTAGGAGCACACAGGAGCAATACCTAACTTAACCTGGAGGAAGTAAAGATTCCTGAAGATACACCTGAACTGAGACTTGAAGATCAGATACCAGATTGCCAAGCAAAGAAAGATGGAAGAGAAATACAGGAAAGGGAAGAGAGCATGCAAAGACCTAAGTTCAATGAGTGGATCAAAGAATTTAAGGAAGACAGCAAAGCCTAGTAAGAGTCAGAGCACAAATGATCTCACATACATGCGATGCTACAGTTTAAGCTTTAATCTGAACTGCTTTCCTGGTGGCTCAGATGGTAAAGCATCTGCCTGCAATGCTGAAGACCTGGGTTTGATCCCTGGGTCGGGAAGATCCCCTGGAGAAGGAAATGGCAACCCACTCCTGTACTCTTGCCTGGAAAATTCCATGGAAGGAGGAGCCTGGGAGGCTACAGTCCATGGGGTTGCAAAGAGTCAGACATGACTGAGCAACTTCAATAAAGCACTGAAGATCTTTCAACAAAAAAGGACATGATTAGATGTTTATTTGTACCATGTCAATCATGGTGCCTGCCATGTTTACAACCCCCTTTTCTAAGAAGTTACCCTGCACGCTGCCCCATGTTTTTCACTATGTTTATTTGTGCATGCCTCACATCCACATGCACAAATAAACACACAGTCAACACTAAATGGCTAGGAGTGGTCACATGACCCAATACACAGACCTGCTAGCAGCCCATGATTAAAGATTAAACAATCCCAAGATTGTTTATTGGGAATTCAAACCAGAAAATCCTAGGAAGAAGTTAGCAACAGAAGCTTAAGCTAAAGAGACAGTAGCCAGGAGGCAAGATATTAGCATGGGAGTGACGGCAGTTATAAGGAGACAAAAATTAAGAATAAATGAAAGCTGTGAGACTGGCGGGGGGAAGAGGGTGATTAGAGTACAGAGAAAAAAATAATACAAAATGAAACAGAAAAAGTAGCTAAGACAAGTTAACAGTAGAGCACTAGAGTGAAATACCTGAGTTGGGAAGGTCCCCTAGAGAAGGGAGAGGTTACCCACTCCAGTGTTCTGGCCTGGAGAATTCCATGGACTGTATAGTCCATGGGGTCACAAAGAGTTGGACACGACTGAGCAACTTTCACTCACTCACTCAGAGTGAAATCTGTCTTTTCCGGCTTCCAGTTTTATTTTTAAGCTCACGTTCTTTCTAAGATCAAGCTGTTTAACTTTTCCTGCATTCCCTTGTGCATGTTTTCTTTCAGGAAGCACTCCTCTATTTAAGGTAACTTGAGTCTCTTCCTTGCACACGAAAGAGCCTAACTAAAAGAGCAGTTTAGAACACTTACTCTGGCAGCAGTGCAGAGAATGAACTAGAGGGTATGGCAAAACAAAGGCAGATGAGAGGACAAGACCAACAGACATTTGGGGTTAAAATAGAGACAACAAAAATAGCAATAACAGTGATTTGAAATATCTGAGGGAGAATGTGCCGGACTTAGGGATGTTGGTAGTATGGTACACAATGGAGTGGAGGATGATTTCCAGCTTCCTGAAGGCTTCATGAGGAGAGAGTGGTACCATTCATCAAGACAGGAAATTGAAAGAAAATATTTTGTTGTCTGTCTCTTTCTACCCCCACAGCTTTTTGGAGGGAAGGGAGGCAGAGCTGAGTTTTATTTTGTACATATTGTGAAGTGCTTGTTGAAATGTGAATCCAAGATTAAATGTCCATTAGCAGTGATCGGGGGAGCCTGGTGGGCTGCCGTCTATGGGGTCGCACAGAGTCAGACACAAGTGAAGTGACTTAGCAGCAGCAAAGTAAAGGCAAGAGCTCTACAAGGCAGCTCAAGACTTATAAATACACTAAGGCAATGTTATGTCACAATGGTAAAGAAGCTGCCTGTCAATGCAGGAGACATAAGGATGCAGGTTCAAGCCCTAGGTTGGGAAGATCCCCTGGAGGAGGAAATGGCAACCCATTTCAGTATTTTTGCATGGAAAATTCCATGGACAGAGGAGCCTGGCAGTCTACAGTCCTAGGGTCGAAAAGAGCTGAATGCAACTGAGCACACATTTAATCACATGGTTTAAAAACACAACCAAAAAACCTTCAACTAAACTCTATTACTAATATAGCTAGAAATCATACAAACTAAAACACTTAATATTTTTGGCAAACAACATTTTCCAAGCTCCTATGCTTCTCTGTAAACGATGAAGACTGAACAACTTTTACAATACTATAATCTAAACACTTAGAAAAAATGGGGTTATAGTGCTAACTTCTACTGAGGTTTTTCCTTTCTAAAAACCTAAGTTTACTTCCATTTCCCTCAGAACTATATATCACTCAAAGGAAAACACTGTTGAAAAGTCTTGTCAGACAGTGAACCTATTGATGTTTAAACTATAACAAGATTCTTTACAGAATAGAACCACATAATTTACTATTAATAGCTTAGACATTCAATTCTATGTGTACTATAAATGCTAAATTTCTATCCTACATCTTTTCTCCTCTCACCTAAACCTACTATCAACCCAGAACTTAATAACGAGCTTAAGCCACAAATCCAGTTGCCTATTGGCCATCTACATCTACTAGAAGTATAATCACCAGTCATCCAAACTCAAAATATCACAAATTGAAATCCTCTTTCTTGATAAAAACAAAAATTCCACTCCTCCCTCATACAGATCCCCACCTCAGTGAAAGGCACAAGCTAGAAACCTAGATCTTGTCCTCTATGAACCCTCAGTCTAATACCAAATCCAGTGAAATCACCAAATCCTGTCTATTCTCAAAATTTAAATGAAGAAGCTGCACCATTATCATTTAATGCCCCCAACACCTTTAGCCTGCCTTTAAATCCACCCTCTTTAAAGTAGATTGAGTGATCTTTTTAAAATGCAAATCATTTCAGTCCCCTCCTTTAAATCCTTCAATAACTATCAGGTAAGTTATAAATAAACATAAACATTTATGTACATGTATGCTAAGTAGACTCTATGGACTACAGCCTGCCAGTCCATGGAATTCTCCAGGCAAGAAGACTGGAGTGGGTTGCCATGCCCTCCTCCAGATCTTCCTGACCCAGGGATAGAACCTGCATCTTCTGTGGCTACTGCATTGCCAGGCAGATTCTTTTACCACTGAGCCACCAGGGAAGACCAATAAAACATTATAAAAAATCCGATAAAATATAAACTCTATCAAAGCTAGTAACTCTATGAAAGCCCAGTGAGTGGTTCAATGAGAAATTTACTTTAACTATATCCTTTTTTGTAGGTTCATAAATGAATCATCAGGAAATTTTTTGAATCCTGAAAATTACTTAAAACATACATATAACAGCTGATATATTTAAGAGAAAAGCACATAGCATTGTCTGTAAAAACAAAGACTGAAAATAACCTCAAGATCACCAGAATGGAATACTATCTAGCCAGTAAATGAGGCAATTCCAAATGTACTACTGTTGAATAATCTCGAGGATCTAATATTAAAGGGAGAGGGGGGAGCTATAGAGATGATATACAGTATGCAAGCATTTGTCTGTGGAGTGTTTTAAAAATATAAATGTATAGACTTTGTACGCCAGAAATACCACAAGAAGGACACACACAAAGATGGAAATAATGGTTGCGTCTAAGGAGGGAAAATGGGTGGCTGGCGAATAAATGGGGAAGAGAAACTTTTTACTGCATAATCTTTTGAAACTTTTGACTTTTATACTATGTCTAGTTATGACCTATAATTTTCATATGATTTTCTCCCTCCTCAGTTCCACACACACAAAATAAAAAATTTTAAAGTACTGACTACAAAGACCCCTCTATACTTCATCCCTCTACCAACGTTAAAATTATGCACTCATCATTCAGTGTAAGATCACATTTCCTTCCTGACAGCTCATGAGTTCAATAAACTATTTTATTCAATATTTTATTACTGCTGAGAAGGCTGCTGGTAATGACATTGGTGAACACTGCCTGGTAACCGTACTTGTTCCTTGGAAAAGCAAGACAGCAGCACCAAGTAACAGAACTTTATTATCGAACTGGCAATAAAACGTTCAGGGATTAAGGAAAACTACAAATCTTACTTTTCCAACAAACTGAAAAACAATAAAGTAATAATTTAAAAAAACACCCGAGTATCCTTCAAAAACAGTGCCAAAGATATATTAAAATCTACAAGAACGTGAAGCAAATAATAACACATGGAGACACAGTTTTATTCATTAGTGATATGTGATTTAATCCTTACAAAAGTGCCAAAACTGTCAGGATCTGGATTACCTCACACATTCTAGAAAAGAGACAAGATGAGAAGCAGGCTGTGTGATCTTACAGTAGCACACACCCCCGCCCTGGGTTTCCATGCTCTTTCCTCTCACTCTCTATAGCCACCAGACTAAACCCTTCAAACCTGGGTATCAGTTGGTTCCCTTAATCCTCACGGAGGGAATATTCTAGGGTAACACCCCTTCAGGATTTCATGGCAAAGTCTTTCCAATCAAAGAAAGGAACACGAGCGGGGAGAAAGATACTAAGGTCTGCCTAAGAAGAGGTCTGTGGGAGAGGCTACAGCAGGAGTCGGGGGAAGAGGCGGCAGGCAGTTGATGGTAGCTATAGAGGGGCTGATACCGGATCTCTAGGGAGGTAAGAGCATCACGAAATAGACTATGGGAAAGCCGAACTGGGTAGGGGAAGGGCTAGTCGGCTGGGCGGTAAGCCAGCCGGGGGTGGCGGTTAGGAGGTCCGCTGAGAAGGGTGGCCACGACGGATCTGCCCTGGACCAGGGGGTCTCGATGGGTTAGGGGGGAGCCGTAAGTGGGTCTGAGAAATTGTGATCCAGTCAGCTCACGGGAGGATGTAACAGAGTCCCGAGGCCCCATTAAGCGTCTAAGAGTCCGAAGGGGGTTCCAATAGGGTGTACTGGAGTGGAGAGAGGAGGCCCATGATAGAACCCCAGGAGAGGTTGGAGGGCCGGGGGGGTGTCTGGCCAATGGAAGATACCATGGGTGGGGTCTACTGGGGACCCTGGGCAGCGATCGGGTATCTGGGAAGCTGCGGGGCAGACCCGCTCGCGGGGCGTCTCCGCTGGGGCGGGGCGGAGTGGACCCGCAGGAGCCAAAGAGAGAGACTGAGACGTGGGCCGGGCCGGGCGGCAGGGCCGCTGGGCGGCTTGGGCGGGTCTTACCTCTGGCTCCGCCGCGGTGGCCACCGCAGCCCCCTCCTCTTCGGCGGAAGCCGCCTCCTAGCCTCGGCCCCAGGGTCAGGCCGGAGGAGACAGCAGAGGCCGAGACCACCGAGGGTCGGACTGTTCCGGGAGGGTGGGCCCAGTTGCTTTAGGGTCCGGGCGAGCGGCCGCCGCGCATCCCCCGCCCTGTCAGAGAGACTCCGCCCGGCCTGGGCAGGCACATCCCCCGCCGCACCCGCCCAGCACGCGTTGCACCGCCGCCTCAACCGGTGTCGCCGCCTCTGCTGGTGCCAGAGGGTGCCTTCGCAGCCGCGTCTCAGCGTCCTGGCTGGACTCTCAGCAGCCACAGCCAACCGCCGCCGCGTCCCAGTCAGCTACGGCCCGCGCGCCCCCGACCCCGCGCACGCGGCCCCGCCCCGCGCGACTGCTAGGTTGCAGACGAGCAGGCGCGCGCGCACTTACCTCCCACGCCCCCTACCGCCTGCGGGATCCTGCCCAGCCCCGCCCCCGCACGTGACGCCGCCAGCGAGTGCAACGTGCGCTTGCGCGGACACGCCCCATTTCAATTGCCTCGGGCGGACACGCCCCGCCTCATCGGCCTCAGGCGGCCCCGCCCAAACGTTTCTTCCTCACTTTACGGCAGAGCTGGTAACCTCTGCCTTAGAGGACTAGAGAGGAATGTCGCAATGTTGGGGGTAGAAAACGCTGGATTTGCGACGATAGCGCTGCTTTTCCGGCCAGTACAGAGCTGCTTGGAGGCTGGTAGGGGTGGTGAGGCCCGAAGCAGGTAAGAGGCCTGCTCCCTACTTTGGTTTGTTGGTCTGTGGGTCCGGGCAGGGGACCGCTTTGCGGTCCACGGAGATCTGGCGTATCTGTGCCCCATTTCCAATTCTGGCAAGAATTCTCAGCGACACTCCTGTTAGCCCCGTCTCCTGGTTTCCACACACACACGCCCTGTATTTCCCCGTCCTCGACCTCCGTTTCCTAATTCTACTTTTCATTCATCCCTCAGACGTTTCACTGAATGATTTCTGTGCGTTGGACTCCGGAAAGTCAGAAGCAAATGAAATAGTTTCAGCTTTCTGAAGCGCTCTGTCAGAGACGAGGAGATAATTCGCAGTGGTAATAAAGTAAAATTAAAATAGGGAGAAAAAACTTACAGGATACTCTTGAGCATGAGTATGTAGAAAGACTTTGAGGAACCCCTTCCAAGGTGACCTTTGAGTCACTCTTAATTTTTGTTAAAAGGCTAATGAGCAGTAGGTGGTCAAAGAAATAGGAGAAGAGATAGAAGCAGAAAGTACAAAAGCATGTGCTAGTACTGGCCGAAAGAATAAAAAGTTAATCAAAGAATATAGCTGGTGAAAACCATGCAAGTGTAGACTACCCTTTAAAAAAACATCGTTGTAAAGTGGTTAGGGGCAAGCGTGTGGGCCACAAGACTGTTTTCAAGATGGGAGACTTTTAGGCATAAGAGTACCATGGAACCGAGAAGACAATTTATTGGTGCGAGTAGTTAATTACAAAACCAAGAATACTCGTGGCTTTCAATCTTGTATGCACATTAGAGTCACCTGGGAAGCTTTTTAAATATAAAACCAATGCAGTTGCTCCACCTGAGGCCAATTAAACCCAGGTATCGGTGTTTTTTTTTTTAAACTTCTGAGATGAGTAAGGCTGTGGGTTAAAAACCACTCAACTAGAACAAAGGAAAGCAATGAGAAGTAGGGAAGGGCAGAAGGTTGATAAAAGTGGCCCTGTAACATTAAGATGGGAGTCATCTGATGAGAAAGAGTTGGAGATGGAATGGGAGCTTGGTCAGAGTGATTAAGTTTTGAATAATGGCTCTGGAAAATGGGGGAAGGAGTCACTCCTGCCTTTCCTATCAGGTCCACCTCAGTTACTGCTCTCTTTCCTTTTCCCTTCCATCCAGGGTTTATCAGCTGGGGATCCAGGCTTCCAGCTCCAGGCCATCCTCATTTCTTTCCCCCAAAAGATCAAAGCTAGGCTAATTTATGAGATTGAAGCGCAAACTTCAGACCCCTAGAGTTTAGGACAATACACAGAGCCTTGCCAGTTTAGAATCTGTCTTTTATCATTCATTTCATCAATCATTTAAGTAAGGAATGAGAAAGATTTAAGACTCAGCCCTATTAGGACCTCGTAGTATTGGAGAAGGAACTGGCAACCCACTCCAGTGTTCTTGCCTGGAGAATCCCAGGGACGGGGGAGCCTGGTGGGCTTCCGTCTATGGGGTCACACAGAGTCGGACACGACTGAAGTGACTTAGCAGCAGCAGTATTAGGAAGAGAAGGCAATGCAAGCCACTCCAATACTCTTGCCTGGAAAATCCCATGGATGGAGGAGCCTGGTAGGCTGCAGTCCGTGGTGTCGCTAAGGGTCGGACACGACTGAGCGACTTCACTTTCACTTTTCACTTTCACACATTGGAGAAGGAAATGGCAACCCACTCCAGTGTTCTTGCCTGGAGAATCCCAGGGATGGGGGAGCCTGGTGGGCTTCCATCTATGGGGTCACACAGAGTCGGACACGACTGAAGTGACTTAGCAGCAGTAGCAGCAGTATTAGGAAAAACAAACCTTTAAAAGAATTCTTTTGGCAGGCAGAGAAAATCTGTGTAAGGGAAAGCCCAAGCCATTGAATGGCTAGTGTGTTTTAACTAGGGTTAATTCAAAAACTTATCAACCACCAGATAAGACTAAGTCACCATTGTCTGGTGTGACTAGAGTTTAGTATGAAAAGTAGGGGTGGGACAGAGATGAAGATGAAAAAGTGGGTGTGAACAGATAGTGAAGAGCCTTGAATTCCATGCTAAAGTGTTTAGGTTATATTCTACAAGCAATTAATATGTATAAATAGTAAAGATGTGTAAAATAAAATACATAGAAACGAAGTTATTTTTATTGAAAGTTGTAAAAATATAAAAACATGTGTGAGTTACATAAGCGATTCCTTACACGTTAAATAACATCAGGCAGCAGGTCTGTTGTTCACTCACTCAGTCGTGTCCGACTCTTTGCAACCCCATGGACAGCAGCACGCCAGGCCTCCCTGTCCATCACCAGCTCCCGGAGTTCACTCAAACTCATGTCCATTGAGTCGGTGATACCATCCAACCATCTCATCCTCTGTCATCCTCTTCTCCTCCTGCCCCCAATCCCTCCCAGCATCAGGGTCTTTTCTGATGAGTCAGCTCTTCCCAGGTGTCCAAAATATTGGAGCTTCAGCATCAGTCCTTGCAATGAATATTCAGGATTGATTTTCCTCTAGGATTGACTAGTCGGATCTCCTTGCTGTCCAAGGGATTCTCAGGAGTCTTCTCCAACACCATGGTTCAAAAGCATCAATTCTTCAGTGCTCAGCCCTCTTTATGGTACCAGGTTTAATTATGTAATTTCAAAATAGTGATGAGTATAACTTTATTTTGAGACACTTGTAACAACTTTAATGTGATTTGAAAGTATATTCCTATTGGTGACAAAGACACCAGTAATATGAGGATTATTGCCTACATTTATTGAAGATGTTAAATTTCAGCTAGAGGTTATTGAAAAGATGCGATTTTTTTCCCCTAATCCAAGTTCATGGAACCGTTAATTCTAGCCACCTTCTGGTCCAAGGACCCTAGATTTATAAATAACTCACTGTAATGGTTTTAAACAAGATCACAACAGATCAAGTAAGTGTTTTGGAAAAGTACTTGAGCGGTGTTCACTTCTCAACCTTTCTGTTGGAATCGGCATGGGGAACTAGCAATTTCTCTTTTCCTATAATTTAGTTGCAGTAACTGCTGCTAATCTACTGTTGCCTAATAATTTTGAGAACTGAGCTTGTGGCTATCTCTCTAGGATAAGTAAAAGGAAGTAAATTGGGAAAGATAGGTTAGGGCTAATTTTGTTGAAATTATTTAATGCCATGCTGTAGTTTGTATTTAATTTTAGTAGACAATGGAGAAATGTTTAAAAACTTGGAGCAGGATAATGAGACTAGAGTTCTATTTGAAAAATAATTATCAGTAATGTACAGGTTACATTCTATCAAAAGAGAAGATAGGAATGAAGAAGCTAGACCAGCAATTAATTAAATTTTTAAAAAAACTAAATTTTATGATAAAGCAGTCTCTAAACAGTCTGTTCTTTAAAGTTCCTTTATTTCCCCAATGTGACCAACCTAAAGGAAAAGATTGGACTAAATTACATGCCTTTCAACAAAGAGGTGCACACCTGTGTAGAGATCTGTTAGCATTTTTCCAGGTCAAGAGGCTAGCCCTTTCTTTTGTATTATAATGATAATGTTAGAACGTCTAAATAAGAAGTGACTTGACCATGTATCTGGGCTTCCCTGGTGGCTCAGACAGTAAAGCGTTTGCCTGCAGTGCGGGAGACCTGGGTTTGATCCCTGGGTTGGGAAGATCCCCTGGAGAAGGAAATGGCAACCCACTCCAGTACTCTCGCCTGGAAAATTCCATGGACTGAGGAGCCTGGTGGGCTGCAGTCCATGGGGTCGCAAAGAGTTGGACACGACTGAGCAACTTCACTTTACCATGTATCTACGTTCCTAGATGTTGCCAAGGCCTTTCTTGGTTATATTTCCATCTGCACCTGTGAGTCCTACAGTTCTGACCTTTTAAGATCAAGACTCATCTCCTTGCCAGTTCCTTTTCTGTGCTGGGTAAATGCATTAGTAAACAAAAAGGAAGTCCTCAAGGCCTAGGAAACCCATCTTTTTGGAAACTGCTCAAATCCCAGTTATTCCCCAAATGATGTGCCTTTTTAACCATATTATTAAAAACATTAAATTTGAGGCCCAGGTATTACTAAACCAAGTAAGTAATGTAAAGTTATTTTTCTGAACCAGATTCTACTTTCTTCAGCATGACTGGTTTATATTCACTTGTCTATCTACCTATTGGTATGGTTCAAGTTTCCTTTTCTTAGGGAATGGGGGAGCAGGTCTATTTTAAAGCAGAGAGAATTCTTGAAATTTCTGAGGGATTTTCATTACTTACAGAAAATCACTGAAAGTTCCTTTCTCTGGCTTGCAATTAGATGACTACACCTTTGAACATTCATCCATTATAAAAGCACTAGAACACAGTTGTGATACTGAAACAATTGTCCTGGTTACAGTTACTATTTTTGAACATCTATATTGTAGATTTAAAAAATCTTAGGCCTGCATTCCCTCGTGGCCAAAAAAATAAGTAAATGCTGTCTCAGAGTGGTGTGATAGGTTAAATTCCTCCAAAACAGTAACTTGTGAATTTCTGGCTATAATTTTCCCATCTGTTTATTGTAGCAACTTGGCACTTTACATTAACAGCTAAAATATATAGATGTTGGAAATGTTTCAGTTCAGTCGCTCAGTCGTGTCCGACTCTGCAACTCCATGAATCACAGCATGCCAGGCCTCTCTGTCCATCACCAACTCCCTGAGTTCACTCAAACCCACCTCCATCGAGTCAGTGATGCCATCCACCCATCTCATTCTCTGTCATCCCCTTCTCCTCCCGCCCCCAATCCCTCCCAGCATCAGAGTCTTTTCCAGTTAGTCAACTCTTCCCATGAGTTGGCCAAAGTATTGGAGTTTCAGCTTTAGCATCAGTCCTTCCAATAAACACCCAGGATTGATCTCCTTTAGAATGGACTGGTTGGATCTCCTTGCAATCCAAGGGACTCTCAAGAGTCTTCTCCAACATCACAGTTCAAAAGCATCAATTCTTTGGCACTCAGCTTTCTTCACAGTCCAACTCTCACATCCATAGATGACCACTGGAAAAACCACATAGCCTTGACTAGACAGACCTTGGTTTGCAAAGTAATGTCTCTGCTTTTCAATATGCTATCTAGGTTGGTCATAACTTTCCTTCCAAGGAGTAAGCGTCTTTTAATTTCATGGCTGCAATCAGCATCGACAGTGATTTTGGAACCCAAAAAAATAAAGTCTGACACTGTTTCCACATCTGTTTCCCATGAAGTGATGGGACCAGATGCCATGATCTTTGTTTTCTGAATGTTGAGCTTCAAGCCAACCTTTTCACTCTCCTCTTTCACTTTCATCAAGAGGCTTTTGAGTTCCTCTTCACTTTCTGCCATAAGGATGGTGTCATCTGCATATCTGAGGCTATTGATATTTCTCCCGGCAATCTTGATTCCAGCTGGTGCTTCTTCCAGCCCAGCGTTCCTCATGATGTACTCTGCATACAAGTTAAACAAGCAGGGTGACAATATACAACCTTGACATACTCCTTTTCCTAGTTGGAACCAGTCTCTTGTTCCATGTCCAGTTCTAACTATTGCTTCCTGACCTGCATTCAGGTTTCTCAAGAGGCAGGTCAGGTGGTCTGGTATTCCCATCTCCTTCAGAATTTTCCACAGTTTATTGTGATCCACACAGTCAAAGGTTTTGGCATAGTCAATGAAGCAGAAAGAGATGTTTTTCTGGAACTCCCTTGCTTTCTCCATGATCCAGTGGATGTTGGCCATTTGATCTCTGGTGCCTCTGCCTTTTCTAAAACCTGCTTGAACATCTGGAAGTTCACGGTTCACGTATTGCTGAAGCCTGGCTTAGAGAATTTTGAGCATGACTTTACTAGCGTGTGAGATGAGTGCAATTGTGCGGTAGTTTGAGCATTCTTTGGCGTTGCCTTTCTTTGGGATTGGAATGAAGACTGACATTTTCCAGTCCTGTGGCCACTGCTGAGTTTTCCAAATTTGCTGGCATATTGAGTGCAGCACTTTCACAGCATCATCTTTCAGGATTTGAAATAGCTTAACTGGAATTCCATCACCTCCACTAGCTTTGTTTAGCCCTTTTTAATAATCTGTGATTCAGACCTCATCAGATAACTCAGCAAGTACTTGTGTTAATTAACATTTAAAGATAAATTCTGTATGTTGCAATTGGGTCCCATCAGACCCTATTTTCCTATCAGCACAGTAAGTTCATTATTTTATTTGTTCATTAAATATTTATTGAGCATCTGCTATTCGCCAAACACATTTTTGAGACTCATGAAAAGAGGAGCTTATAATAACAATTTACCTTTTAACTATGGAAAAAGTAATTTACCAGACTTTGAAATCTACAAGACAAATTATTTTAAAATGATGCCTTTTTCATTCTCTTTTAAACCAGATGTTTGCATATAGCTACTTTGTATACAGTGATTATTTATGAAACCAGGCAGATTATAACTTTAGCTTGACCACATCTTATCACCTAAGGTATAATATTAGCTATATACTAAATAAAAATTCTGTCTACTCCTTTGTAAAATATATCTTACTCAAACCTCTCATTAAAAATGTCCTCCCCGTCCACTGCATTTACAGTCCCAGTCATTTCAAATTTTGCAATTAAGTCATTTCTCAAAAAATTTAAACAAAATCATTTATAGAAAAGGCTGATATTTACACCAAGTATATGGGAAAGGAGGGGGGAAATGGTGACACAGTTATAGATGGAGCCTTTGAAGTGGAATGGTAGACTGAGAATAAAGTTTTGTTCTGATCCATGACCCCTTAACCGTTCCTAATAAGTAACAGAACCATAAATAGAGAGCCTCAGTACTGGAAGAAATCCTAAAAGGTTACTTAGTCTATTTCCCTGGCCCAAGGGAGGGCCAAATGGAACTTATGGCTGATGAGTTACCAGGCATCATCATCATACCAAATGGTTTTTCTGCTTTGAGAACTGAATTCCTCTGTTGGTAAAAGATTCATGTGAGAGGTATTCAAATTTATAAATAATTTGGGGCTTCCCATGTGGTGCTCGTGGTAAAGAACCTACCTGCCAGTGCAAGGCGATGTAAGATCCTGGGGGTTCAATCCCTGAGTTGGGAAGATCCCCTGGAGGAAGGCATGGCAACCAGCTCCAGTATTCTTTCCTGGAGAATCCCGTATACAGAGGAGCCTGGCGGGCTATGGTCCATGGGGTCGCAGAGTCGGACCCCAACTGAAGCAACTTAGCATACACGCATAAATAATTTATAAAACTGAGAAATCTTGTTTTTAACTCTTGTGTTTTCAGGCACTGAAGATAGCAGGCATGAGTGAAAACTAATCTCTGTCTTCAAGAAAGATATAAAATCTTGATGGTAATTTTTGCATGCCACTTGATACAAATCTCTGGATGGGTTAGGCTAGCACTCAAAGGAAATGTTTAATTAGGGGAAATTGAAACAAAAAAATAAGGCTTCAGCTTCCTTCCTGAAAATTTTTCTGCTTATGCTGACATTTGGTCTTGAATATTTTGTGAAATTATAAATGGAATCATACATGAAAAGTTGTATGTAATCTAATTTTAATGAACATCAGATTATATTTAAATATTTGTGTTTGAAACTTTGTGCAAGAGAGATTAGACTTACTGTTTTTTTTTTTCTAGAGGACATAAGTGAGACCAGCGAGTCGAAGAAACATATTTTGCGTGTCTGTGTGTTAGTCACTTAGTCTTGTGGACTGTAACCTGCCAGGCTCCTCTGTCCATGAAATTCTCCAGGCAGGAATACTGGAGTGAGTTGTCATTCGCTGTATAAAGTGTTTTTAAGCTCTATTTTAATATTTTTGTTTCACTTTTTAGCATTTAAATTTCACTCGATCTGAAATAGAATTCAATATGAGGTCTGAAGTAGGGATATACCTTCATTTTTTTTTTAATCAAATGATTAACAAGTTGTCCCAGTGTCATTTATTAAATTTCCCAGTTAGCATATCCCAAACGTCACTGCACAGTTAGTGAGGTGTTAATAGATTTTATACCAAAACAGAAAACAAAAAGTGTTTCATTGGTCAAAGGAGCTGGGAAAGAATCAGACCGAGAAAAGTTGTTTCTGTATTGCAGAACCTCGTAGCCTCTAATATGCTTGTGTGCATCATGAGTCAACAATAAGGAGTTTTGGGGATGTAGCAGTTCCCTGACTTACTTAACCATGTAATCTTTTTCTTTCCTGAAATGCCTATAAAATTCTATGAAACTGTGCTGTCCAAAATAGTAGCCATAGGACTTCCCAGGTAGTCAAGTGGTTAAGATTCCATGTTTCCAGGGGGCTCAATCCCTGGTTGGAGAACTAAGATCCCATATGCCACAAGGTGCAGCTGAAAAAAAAACAAAATACTAACCACTACCCACATGTAGTTATTTAAATTTGAGTTAAATAAAATCAGTCCTTCAGTCTCATTAGCCTTTTGCAAGTGTTCAATACCTAGTGTGGCTAGTGGCTACTATATTGGACATTGCAGATGAAGAGCATTTCCATTGTTACTGAAAGTCCTACTGGACCACACTGCTGTAAGACATAGTGCTCATTGAAAACGTGGAATAATCCCTAAATTTCTCCCACTGATCTGTAACGTATTCATCATCATATTTAAAATTTCAAACTGCATGGATTTGTTTTCTTTACAGTTGTATTGACAGCTATTTCTGTTCTAATATTACACAGTCAAACTCCTGAATGTTTTTCCCTGAGAGTAGAAATGAACAATTCCTTCCATCGGGTAGGAAGTTAGACTAAAAGGAATTAAAGTCCTTTATGCATCTTGGTATGTGAAGTCAAGTGGGCCTTAGAAAGCATCACTACGAACAAAGTTAGTGGAGGTGATGGAATTCCAGTTAAGCTATTTCAAATCCTGAAAGATAATGCTGTGAAAGTGCTGCACTCAATATGCCAGCAAATTTGGAAAACTCAGCAGTGGCCACAGGACTGGAAAATGTCAGTCTTCATTCCAATCCCAAAGAAAGGCAACGCCAAAGAATGCTCAAACTACCGCACAATTGCACTCATCTCACATGCTGGTAAAGTCATGCTCAAAATTCTCTAAGCCAGGCTTCAGCAATACGTGAACCATGAACTTCCAGATGTTCAAGCAGGTTTTAGAAAAGGCAGAGGCACCAGAGATCAAATGGCCAACATCCACTGGATCATGGAGAAAGCAAGGGAGTTCCAGAAAAACATCTCTTTCTGCTTCATTGACTATGCCAAAACCTTTGACTGTGTGGATCACAATAAACTGTGGAAAATTCTGAAGGAGATGTGAATACCAGACCACCTGACCTGCCTCTTGAGAAACCTGAATGCAGGTCAGGAAGCAACAGTTAGAACTGGACATGGAACAACAGACAGGTTCCAACTAGGAAAAGGAGTTTGTCAAGGTTGTATATTATCACCCTGCTTATTTAACTTATATGCAGAGTACATCATGAGGAACGCTGGGCTGGAAGAGGCACCAGCTGGAATCAAGATTGCCGGGAGAAATATCAATAGCCTCAGATATGCAGATGACACCATCCTTATGGCAGAAAGTGAAGAGGAACTAAAAAGCCTCTTGATGAAAGTGAAAGAGGAGAGTGAAAAGGTTGGCTTGAAGCTCAACATTCAGAAAACAAAGATCATGGCATCTGGTCCCATCACTTCATGGGAAATAGATGTGGAAACAGTGTCAGACTTTATTTTTTTGGGTTCCAAAATCACTGTCGATGCTGATTGCAGCCATGAAATTAAAAGACGCTTACTCCTTGGAAGGAAAGTTATGACCAACCTAGATAGCTCGGGGCTGGTGCACTGGGATAACCAAGAGGGATGGGATGGGGAGGGAGGTGGTGGGGGTGCGGTTCAAGATGGGGAACACATGTACACCCGGGGCGGATTCATGTCAATGTATGACAAAACCAAACAATATAATATTGTAAAGTAATTAGCCTCCAATAAAAAAAAAAAAATTCAGAAAAAAAATAAAAAGCAGAGACATTACTTTGCCAACCAAGGTCCGTCTAGTCAAGGCTATGGTTTTTCCAGTGGTCATCTATGGATGTGAGAGTTGGACTGTGAAGAAAGCTATGTGCCGAAGAATTGATGCTTTTGAACTGTGGGGCTAGAGAAGACTCTTGAGAGTCCCTTGGACTGCAAGGAGATCCAACCAGTCCATTCTAAAGGAGATCAATCCTGGGTGTTCATTGGAAGGACTGATGCTAAAGCTGAAACTCCAGTACTTTGGCCACCTCATGGGAAGAGTTGACTCACTGGAAAAGACTCTGATGCTGGGAGGGATTGGGGGCAGGAAGAGAAGGGGACTACAGAGGATGAGTTGGCTGGATGGCATCACTGACTCAATGGACATGAGTTTGAGTGAACTCAGGGAGTTGGTGATGGGAGGCCTGGCGTGCTGTGATTCATGGGGTCGCAAAGAGTCGGACTCGACTGAACAACTGAACTGAACTGATATATCTAAGGGGCTTCCCTGGTGGCTCAGCTGGTGAAGAATCCGCCTGCAGTGCAGGAGACCTGGGTTTGATCCCTTGGTTGGGAAGATTCCCTGGAGAAGGAAGCAGTTACCCACTCCAGTATTCTGGCCTGGAGAATTCCATGGACTATTCCACGGGGTCGCAAAGAGTCAGACACAACTGAGCGATTTACACTTCTAAGACTCAATAAAGGTAAAAATTTCTTTGCAGAACATGATTTATATCAGGTGAATATCCATTTATTCTACAATTATTGTTTATTGAGTGTATGCCCAACAAGTTTTGTTGAAGGTCCAGGGGACCAGAATGGTAAGCAAGTTTAGGCAGAGAAGGTTCTTTATTCTCTTATGATCATGGAGCTTACGTTTTTGGCCTCGGGGAGAGGGGGAAAATATTAATGAAGAAACAGTGAAAAAGAAAACTGTCAGATAACCACAAGTGCTGTCTATTTCAGGAGAAGGCAATGGCAAGCCACTCCAGTACTCTTGCCTAGAAAATCCCATGGATGGAGGAGCCTAGTAGGCTGCAGTCTGTGGGGTCGCTAAGGGTCAGATGCGACTGACTGACCTCACTTTCACTTTCACACATTGGAGAAGGAAATGGCAACCCACTCCAGTGTTCTTGCCTGGAGAATCCCAAGGACGGGGGAGCCTGGTGGGCTTCCATCTATGGGGTCACACACAGTCGGACACGACTGAAGTGACTTAGCAGCAGCAGCAGCAGCTGTCTATTTCGGTTCCACAAGGAATTGAAATTAGAAGACAATAGAGTGGTGGCCTCTTGTTTTGGATGAACATGGGAGAGCTCTGTGAATAGTGGCATTTAAACTGAAATTACCCAGCACATGGTGCCAACCACTAGAAGATTCAGGCACAGCTAGTAGCCCAGCCCTCAGGAGGAAAAAAACATGGCATGTTTGAGGAAAGTTGGTGTGGCTGGAGCTTAGTGGGCAAGGGGGAAAAGTAATGGAAATGAGGTTGGAGTGGTGCCTGGTGGTTTAGTGGCTAAGTCGTGTCTGACTCTTGCGATCCTAGGGCCATGTAATCATTGGAGGGTAGGGTGGGAGGAGGGGTTGTAAGCAGCTAGGGTGGGAAGTTCACATTTTTTCCTGAGTGTGATAGTGTACTGCCAGAGGACAGGACAGACGTGAGCTCACTTAAATGTTTAAACAATTACTCTTGACAGCTGTACAGTGAATTTACTGGAAGGGTCAATAGTAGAAATAAGGAGATGTGTTAGGCTATATCAAGAAATAATGATGGACTTGACTGAGGTGGTGGTAGTGAAAATGGAAAGTGTTGGGACAGGTTCAGAACATTTCGGCTATAGAATCAGCCGGACTTACCAACTGGTTTATTAGGGAATCTGGTTCCTAAGAGTTAGTGATTTATGTTACAGGCCTACCAAGTATGAAAGTGTTAGTCACTCAATCATGTCTGATTCTTTGTGACCTCCTGGGCTATACCTCTGTCCGTGGGATTCTCCAGGCAAGAATACTAGAGTGGGTTGCCATTCCCTTCTCCATGGGATCTTCCCGACACAGGGGTTGAACCCAGGTCTCCTGCATTGCAGGCAGATGGTAAAGAATCTGCCTGCAATGCAGGAGACTCTGGAGACGTGGGTTCAGGCCCAGGAGAAGGAAATGGCAACCCACTCCAGTATTCTTGCCTGGAGAATCCCATGGACAGAGGTGCCTGGGGTTACAAAGAGTCAGACATGACCACCACCACCACCTCTAGCTATCAAGTATGGAGACTGACTAAACTGTTCCACTGAAGTGTCCAAGCCAGCAGAGTAGGGTGAATGAAGCAGAGATCATTGCCTTCCTCTGGTGCAAAAGTGCTCTGCTAATCTCTTATTTTAAAAATCTGTACTGATGTTGAATTTTATGCTATGTTATATCCATGTTTATGTTAATAATTAAGGTATTGTAAGTCACTGATTAAAATATTTTTAGTATTTAAGATACTAAAAAATATTTAAATTACTTAGCTCTTTTCCCCCAGTGCTAGTGAAATTGAAGCTCTAGGAAGATGCATTGAGTTAGTCTGTGTTTGATTTTTGGTGTGTGTGTGTCTGTATTGAATCTTGCTAGCAGCTAGCCATGTATGTATAGGAGCGCTGACCACATTTGTGAGCAGTTGCAGTTTGATACAGTTTAAAACAAAAACTGAAGGGAGTGACTAGGAGAAAAGGGAATTGCAGTTAGAAACTACTGACTGTTAGAATCTTCACTTAAAATGAGTAAACAGCTGCACTTTGCACTTTTTAGTGTTTAAAAACATAACTGAATGAAGCTGTTCCTTTTTTTTTTTTAAGGAACTCTTACTGAATAATTTGGGGGGGAAATGAATAAAGGTCACAATTCTGGGATAGTAGGTTTTCTTTGGGGCTTCACAATAAAGCTTATCTGGATCACTACTTTTACTTCAACCACAGCAGGCATATTATCCCAAAAGTTATGAGAATTGCTCCATACTTTAAAATGCTTATTAATTAAAATCTTGATGTATATTTTTTATCTTATAAAATGAATATTTACTCACACATCTATAGATTAGACACTTATGTCTACTAATTAAGCATTTTAAGCATTTCCTCATCAAAAATTCCAGTTGAATCAGAGGTAATACCTCCAGTTAAAGGTTAATCTCTATCTTTAAGATATTTTAACAAATAGCCTCATTACTTTATTAGACCCCTAAAAGCTCTTAAATCAACCTAGGCATTTACAACAGATTACATTATAGTAGTCTAGAACAGAGACTGGCAAAGTTTTTATCTAAGAGGCCAAACAGTAAATATGTTAGACTTCACAGACTGCTTGGCTCTTAAAGCTGAAAAGCAGCCGTAAAAGATTTCCCTGGTGGTTCAGCGGTAAGACTCCTTGCTCCCATTGCAGAGGGCCCAGTTTCGGTCCCTGGTCAGGCAACTAGATCCTACCTGCTCCAAGGAAGAGTTTGCCACCACCTGTAAGACCTGTCATGGCCAAATAAATAAGTAAACATTTTTTAAAGTAGCCATAAAGAATATGTGAACAAATGAGCATGATTTTGTTCTAGTAAAACTTTAGAGAGGAAGGGAAGATTTTAAAGATGAGAGCTTAGAATTGTAGAACCCTATAGCTAGAGGTGGTGGTGGTGGTCAGTGCCTTCAGTCATATCTGACTCTTTGTAATCCCAGGCACCTCTGTCCATGGGATTCTCCAGGCAAGAATACTGGAGTGGGTTGCCATTTCCTTCTGCAGGGAATATTCCTGACCCAGGGATTGAACCCACGTCTCTAGAGTCTCCTGTCTTGCAGGCAGATTCTTTACCACTGAGCCACTGGGGAAGCCCATAGCTAGAGGAATCTTGTAGAAATCATAGAATCACTTGGAAACATCTTAAAAATACAGGTGCCCAGACCCTCCCCCCAGAGATAGATGATTCTGACGTGCCTACCTGGGTAGAACCACTATTTATCTGGTCCAAACCTCACCTTACAAATGAGAAAACTGAGACCCAGGGGTTTTAAATGTCTTCTCCAGAGTCAGACAACTGTTTGATTGCAGATCTGAACTGAATCCCAAGTCTGTTGACTCCCAACCTAGTGTTTTTCCTACTGAACCTGCAGCTTCTTGCCTTACTTATATCAGCAGGAAATCAGAATTGTTCTTGTTGAATTATAATTTTCCGTTTAATTTTTATTTAATTGCCTGGTTTTTATAACAGAAATATTCAAGTAGTATGCACTTTAAGGATTTTAAGATGAATATTAAAAAATAGTCTATTGTTAAAATTAAATATTTTGGGAAGTGTTCTATACTATGAATTCAGTATTCACCTAGCTACAGAAGTTGGAAGATATAATAAAGTAAACCCCATAACCACAAGGTTTGAGTATGCTGACGACACACTAACAGCATTGCTTCACTCAGGTTGAAAGACTACTTTTCTGTGGTGTTAGCATTCACCTCTGCTTATGTCAAAGGTAAAGTTCAAATGCACAGTCATGCCCTGGCTGGATCTATCTTTGTGGCTTTATATAAAGAGACAAACACGCTTTATTTTCAAGAAATCTTTAAGGTCCATTATTACCACCCAAAATATGTAGGAATGGGGAAGGAAACAAAGTTTTCCTTGAGAGCTTGCTGTCTACCAGAGAACGTGCTAAGTCTTTTCAGTCATGTTTTTAATTCATAAAGCAACTCTGAGAGACAGGTTTTATTATTACCTCATTTTACTCATGAGGAAAATGAGGCCCGGAAAGAGGATGAATAGTTTGCCCAGCCGGTCGCACAGTTAGCAAGTGGAGGTCAGAGCCCAAACTCAAAGCCTCCTGGCTCCAAAACATAGAACTATACTGTATTTTGTTGAGTTTTACACACAGAACTATGAGGAAGTCATTGTCTCCCCAGTATTCCTATACCATCCACCAAGACCAAAAACATAGATCTTTTAATCCTAAAGGAATTTACTACTAATCAACAGACGAAAAGAGACAAAACACAAAACTAAAGCAAAAACAGGGATATTACAATATAAAAATTTTATATGCCTTATTTCCTTTAATTTGTATTTCCTGACTCCCTTTAAAAGTATTTAATTCATCTGACAAACATTAATTGTACCTCAGATATGCTAAGTACAGTTCTCACTGTATAGAAAGGAAATATCCCTAGGATGGTTCTAAATGGCTCCTGGTTCTTGTGCTAGGTCTGCGTCTGTCTTTTTTTCCCCTTACCCCATTAATGATGGGATCATTGCCTTTCTGGTCACTCCAACAAAATCCTCCAAACTGTTTCTTAATTCTTCTCTCTTATCTACCCTCCTCTGATCCCTTACTGATTCTGTCTATAATATCTTTTCCTCTTCGCCTCTCTCCTACTACCATTTCCCCTGGTTTAGGTCATATCCTCCTCCTGCCTTTACTTTCATTAAAAATCAAATTGATCTCTACCTCCAATGTCTCTCCCTACCAATTAATCCTATATACTATGCCTAAATCATCAGTCTTTCTAAAGCATTGACATAGCCATTAATGGCTCCCCATTTCCTCCAGTATAAGTTCTAGACTTTACACCTGGAAATCAGTTTATCAGCACCTAACTTCTGATAATCTTCCTCCAACCTTCATCTGCATCCCTGTTCCCACTTCATTCCAGCCAGAGTGGACTAAACTTAAAGGCACTTCCCTTGCCTCTGCCCTCTTAATGCCCTTCTCCATGCATCCACCTCTCTGCTTTTCAAGAGCCCACTTTTATGCCACTTTCTCCTTGAAGACTTTCCTAATTTGAGCTCTCCATCCATTTCCCTTTTGAATTCATTTTGTTTGTGGTTTACCGGTTTTTTTCTTTTGAGTATAAGCCACCTTACACATCTTATATATTTTCCGTGACACCTGCATTAGATGTGTGTGTGTTAGTCACTCAGTCTTGTCCAACTCTTTGTTACCCCATGGACTGTAGCCCACCAGGCTCCTTTGTCCATGAAATTCTCCAGGCAAGAATACTGGAGTGGGTTGCCATTTCCATCTCCATCTGCATTAGGTACTTGATAAGTATTTATTGAGTAAAAGAGATGTATATATTCATTATGGGTTCATTATAACATAATAGGGTTCAGCTCAGTGAGGGTAGAAACTATGACTTTTATTCCCGTTTTGATTTTCTAGGCCCTAGCCCATAGGACGGAGAAAGCGATGGCACCCCACTCCAGTACTCTTGCCTGGAAAATCCCATGGAGGAGCCTGATAGACTGCAGTCCATGGGGTCTCTAAGAGTCAGACACGACTGAGCGACTTCACTTTCACTTTTCACTTTCATGCATTGGAGAAGGAAACGGCAACCCACTGCAGTATTCTTGCCTGGAGAATCCCAGGGACGGGGGAGCCTGGTGGGCTGCCGTCTATGGAGTCGCACAGAGTCAGACACGACTGAAGCGACTTAGCAGCAGCAGCACATAGGAAACATTGAATCAACATTTGTTCAGTGTGATACACTACAGTTATCAGTTGCTGGGATGTAAATTTCCTGATGACCCAGTAGATATCCAGAAATGCTACTTTATGTTATATTTTTTAAAATGTTAGCTACCTATGTTTCTTCATTTAATATTGACACATACCCTATGGTAAAGGTCATGTATTAATATTCTCACTTTACGGAAAAGGAAACTGGCTTAAAGAATGAAGTAGTTTTTTATGATGACAGAGCCACTGAGTAACAGGATGGAGTCTAAAATTCAAGTCTTAAGGTGTGAACTTCAGCATTCATTTTCTTGGCCAAGGAGGTTTGACCAGTTTAGTTTCATTTGCTTTAGAATTGTTACGGCTAACCTATTGCAATCATGCTGTGGAATAGAATTAAGTCCTTGATTGACACATTATATGTTGGCTGTTTTCAAAATCAGACAAACCACAAAAACTATTTTCTAAAGAAAATCTTGACCCTGCTTGTGGACACACTCTCCATGGTGAGATGTATCTCTATTCAGACACCCTTCTTGTTGTGAGCTGCTATCCCTAGTTGGATTTGCTCTTAATGTACAGGACTGATTTCAGCTGGCATCTTAGAGAGCAGGTCTCCAGGTATTTAGCAAGCATTGCAATCTGGCCCTTACCACTCCTAGTAGTCACTGAAGACATGAGGGAGAGAGTCAAGAAGCCTTGCTCAATGCACATGCAGTCATTCCTTTTTCCTACGCATATATTCTTAAATACAGTCCCATCAGCAACCAGCTGAGCACCTAGCCTCTCCACAACTGCTTTTACTAGATTGCTGTTTGCTCTTTTCCCATCAGACTGAATATTAAAGATCATTATTAGAAATAGTACTGTGAAATTATTTCATCTTTTACAAGAATATTATATACCCCATATATGTTATATATATTAATGTCCCATAATATAAAGATGTTATGGGCATTCATTATGATACCCCCGTGTTTTTTATGAAAATTTCTTGAGAGAAATCTGTCTGACCTTAATACAAAGAATGCTTTTACCTCTCCTGAGCAGTTGCTTTGTTTTTCCCTTATGGACATTGTGAATGTTTAACTTAACACTGTGTAGTTAGCTGCAAAAGCTAAGAGCCAAATTTGTGGCCCACCCATAACAAACGTGCTCTATGCCTCGTTAATTTTGTTCCTGGCTCCAGTTTAGGCCTCTGCTCAAGTTATTCTTTTCTTAAGAAAAATCTTAATTCGTGCTGTCTTATTTTATATACACACTCATCAACAGCCTTGTATTCATTTTGAAATAGTTCATATTATGACATTCTGTATGCACAGAAAAACCATCTTTGGTGCTTCCTAATTTTATCATTACTTTAACTTTCTTTTCCTCAGGAGTACATTCATTTCACTCTGTGGGTTTTTGCAGGGTTTTGATTATATGAAAATGATTGTGTCAAAAAATTTTATTGTTTTAATACTCTAACCAAGTGGTAAAATAATTGATCTGATGGCCAGAATTGATTAAATTGATGTCACTATTCTAGCCCTGTCTTTCATAGCAGTATCATTTTCTTATAATCCTCTTTGCTTTGTACTCTCAATCTGCATGGGGCAATTTATTGCTTTGTGATTTCTAGAAATATTATGTTGCCAAGTGAGTGCATAAGCAGTGAACTCTTGAGTTTAAATGTCATATCAATATTACCATACTTATCAGACTTCTTGTCTCTGTCAACACGAAAATCATGAGCATATAAATCTTACTATGTGACTTGTCTTGCTCCCACTCAATTTAGTCATGCCTTCATTTGAACAAGATGTATAAATGGATATTTGTTTCCAACCCTTATTTGCTTTGATTGGTTTGGACCTCTATCCAAATTGCCTTATCATCTTCAGTTCAATTCAGTTCAGTCACTCAGTCATGTCCGACTCTTTGCGACCCCATGAATCACAGCACGCCAGGCCTCCCTGTCCATCACCAACTCCCAGAGTTCACTCAAACTCATGTCCATCGAGTCGGTGATGCCAGCCAGCCATCTCATTCTCTGTCATCCCCTTCTCCTCCTGCCCCCAATCCCTCCTAGCATCAGAGTCTTTTCCAGTGAGTCAACTCTTCGCATGAGGTGGCCAAAGTATTGGAGTTTCAGCTTTAGCATTAGTCCTTCCAATGAACACCCAGGACTGATCTCCTTTAGGATGGACTGGTTGGATCTCCTTGAGAGTCCAGGGGACTCTCAAGAGTCTTCTCCAACACCACAGTTCAAAAGCATCAATTCTTTGGCGATCAGCTTATCATCTTATTGTTATCCGATTAATAACATAAATACTATTTGAACAACATTTTATTTTATACGCTTTTTAATACCTTCAAGTAAAGTTATTTGGCCTTTTCTACAACTCTCTGGGGCCTTTTTACAGATAACCAGAAACAAGGACAAAAATCGGACGATACCAGCAAATCAGTGGTAGAACTAGGGCTAGACCCAGATCGCCTGATTCCTTTGCCACACTTCACTGCCAAAAGAATTTCTAAGTTACATTATAAACACTGTATAGTCTTTATCTTACCCCTTGAGGTTAAAGATGGGAAAGACTGTCATTGATGTTACTAACTGGGAAGAATCAGGAATGAATTTCATTTGTATTTCTCCCATTGTTTTCTGTTCTTGAAATTACAGTTCCTTTTAACTACAACTCTAATCACTGTCACTTTCCATCACACAATGAGGAAGCAATATTTTATCTTATCTCTTTCTTTTTTAATTTTTTTAATCTTTTGAAAATTAATGTTGAAATGGAAACTATTTCCCTTAGTAATTAGTAACATTTAAATTGGGCTCTGAAAATTCATCTTTAATATAATTTGCCATTCTTATAATGCATATTCATCAAAGAGGCGAATATATGGTTAATGATTTAGAGTTTGATAGAACATTAGTTATAATTTTAAGTAATCTCAGCATTTAAAGAGATTTTTAAGTCTGCTTACTATTTCATTATATTTAATCTTTACCCCAAACCTTGTAAGAGCAACTGCTATTTATGATCCCCATTTTACAGTCAAGTGTCATATTCAACAGTAAATATTGTCTTCTGCCTCTCCTTCAGCTTCTGGAATTTCTGAGCAGCCTTGGTCAGTACAAGATGGACCCAGTAGTCTTGAGTTACATGGACAGTCTACTGCGGCAATCAGACGTCTCACTACTGGATCCTCCAAGCTGGCTCAATGACCATGTTATTGGGTTTGCCTTTGAGTACTTTGCCAACAATCAATTTCATGACTGCTCTGACCACGTCTGTTTCATCAGCCCTGAAGTTACTCAGTTCATCAAGTGCACTGGCAACCCAGCAGAAATCGCCATGTTCCTTGAACCCTTGGACCTCCCCAGTAAGAGAGTTATATTTTTAGCCATCAATGATAATTCCAACCACGCAGCTGGGGGAACCCACTGGAGCTTGTTGGTTTATCTGCAAGATAAAAATGGCTTTTTTCATTACGATTCTTATGGTAGTAGTAACTCATTCCATGCAAAACAGGTAGCAGAGAAACTAGAGGCTTTCTTAGGCAGAAAAGGAAACAAACTGGCCTTTGTGGAAGAGAAAGCCCCTGCTCAACAAAACAGCTATGACTGTGGGATGTACGTGATATGTAACACTGAGGCCTTGTGTCAGAACTTCTTTAGACAACAGCCAGAATCACTACTGCAGCTACTCACTCCTACATACATCACAAAGAAGAGAGAAGAATGGAAAGATCTCATTGCCAGACTTGCTAAAAATTAGCTGTTGAAGTATATTTGACTTTTGAAGTCTCTTTCTGCCTGTCACCATGTATTGGATGGCTGCAGTCTCAGTGCCTGAGGGAAAATGCCTAGGAGAGGAAAGCTTAGAATGCTTACTTTCTCCTGAGAGAAGTTGTCCTCCACATTATCCTAATGGAAAGTGTCACTTTAACCCTAACTTCCGAGCAGTATGTTCTGTGAAGGTGTTTTCAAAATATGCACCAAAACTGATTAATTTCCTTTTGGGCTCCCTTATCCACATTGGTTTAGTCCAAAGAAAAAAGATTGATCTGTAAAACAAATTGAGAATATGTGAAATTTAGAAGCAAGAAGAAAATCATACAGCAACCAAAAACACTGCACAGCCCACATATTGCAAGAGATCAACTGGCTGGAAGCAGATCAAGACCTAACCTAATTCAAGATTGAAGTTTTATCAATTACTCTGTTCTGTGATAGCTCTTCCATTCAACAAGCAAAGGCTTTCCCAGCTATTACCTTTGCCAATACTTGATAAAGATGGTGTTAGCCCGTAGTCACCCATCTAATTCCTGGAGCACTTTAAGAAAGGGGGAATGTTAAATAACTTTGTTAAAATTAATGTCTGTGGTGGACCTCTTGTTTTGCATCTGAAACTTACTCAAAGTTCGTTTATTTTTGAGACACAAAGGAGAAAAAGTGACCTTTCTCAACTCTTTCACTTAATTCAAAATGCAGACAGTGTAATTTTTGAAATGTGGAACCAAGAGTAAAATGAAATGCTATTCCTTCTAAATTATGGATGTGTTTTTACAGTTACTTCAAATAACAAATGATATGTTTTATATACATATTCTATTCTTAATGAGGATTAGATTGCAATGTATATGAGACTTGAAAGCCAAAGATTAGCTTCAGTTGTGAAACTTATAATTTCAGCTACCTTCCTAGCCTAACCCTGCCCCCAGCCCTCATGGCTCAAAATAACCTCACCACTCAGTGACCACAGAGGCAATAACCCAGTTCCTTTTAGTCAGGAAGGGAAAACCCAGTAAGTGTAAATAAGTACAGGTCACACAGCAGGCATAAGTTGAAACTAAAAGTCAAAGAGAAAGCTACCAAAAGTTATCATTTCAAGTCAGTATAGTTGAAATAAATAAATGGAACCTGGGAGCAGGAAAAAAATTAGGAACAGGCAATCAGGCATAGAGGTGGAATAGGGAGGGAGGAATAGCAAAAGGACACATTTGCTGAAGCCAGGAGTGTAGATAATGATAAGGCAATATTGTTTCAATAACTGTTGGCTTAGTCATAGAGTCTAGACTGAAAAGCTCAGATTCTTCTCTGGGAAAAGTTGTTGTCTTTCTGATAATGATAGTGTAAAGTATATCTAGATGTCAGATTGTCTCCCTCTTAAAACAGTACCTATGGGAGCAATCTTTCCTGTCTCCCTAAGATTCATCCCAGAAAGAAATTTTTTGACCTGAACTAGTACAGTCTTAAAAATTAAAACCAAAGGTCTCCTTTTCCAGATACATAGCATGATTGAATTGTACCACAGGTTAGTCTACTGAAAAAGTTTGAATATGTCATTTGTGTTAGCACTGTAAATGATAAGAGAACTTAAGAGTCTACTTGTAATATTTTACTCAGTAGCAGCCTGTAAGTTATACACCTGCATAACCATATACCTTGATGTTACATGGTACATAATAGGAAAAAGATCTTTTGTTGGTATCGTGTTCCTTTGTTTTAGAGTCAGAAAGATCCAGTGTGCAAAGTCCAGCTTCAAAATATTCAGTAGTTAAGCAGGTTATTCAGAGTAGGATTGAGCAATTACCACACTGAGCCACGCTGCTTTCAGATATCTTGTTATTTTTATCTTTAGTTTTTGCTGTATCTATATTGACTATATGATTTAATAAGTATTCCATTGAAGTGGCAAAGTAGAATTTCTCAGTCATGTGACTGTTTACTGATACTAAATTTTTTCTGCCAGCACTTGGAAAATGTTTAAAGAAATTTACATCCCATTGTGTGGGAAAGAGCATGAATGTTCTAATCAGTCCAAGCAGTATCAGTTATAAACTTATAGTCTCGGTCAGGTTTGAAATTCAGTAGCCTCATCTGCAAAATGAAATTGTATTTGATTTTACCAATTTGGGTCCTCTCCCTTTTTTTTCTTGATAAGTCTGGCTAAAGATTCAGCAATTTTGTTTATCTTTTCAAAGAACCAGCTTTTTGTTTGATCTTTTCTGTAATTAAGTCCATCTGGTCTAATGTGTTATTTAAGGTTTATGTTTCTTTTTCTGTCTGGATGATCTGTCCATTGATGTAAGTACGAGATTACTGTTGATTTCACCATTGATTTCTGATAATATTTGCCATATATATTGAGGTGCTCTTCTGTTGCGTGCATATATATTTGCAAGTGTTGTATCTCCTTGGATTGACCCCTTGATCATATGTGGTATCCTTCTTTGTCTCTTGAAACAGTCTTTTATTTTAAAGTCTATTTTGTCTGATAGAAGTATTGCTACTCTGGCTTTCTTTTGATTTCTATTTGTGTGAAATACCCTTTTCCGTCCCGTCAGTTTCAGTCCGTATGTATTTCTAGATCTGTGAGTCTTTTGTAGGCAGCATATATATACAGGTCTTGTTTTTGCATCCATTAGGTCAGTCTGTGTTTTTTGGTTGGAGCATTTAGTCTGCTTATATTTAAGATAAGTATGTTCTTATTGTCGTTTGTTCCTTGTTTTGGATCTGTTTTCGTAGGTCTTTCCCCTCCCCCTTCTTTTGTTCTGGTCTCTTGTGACTTGGTGACGATCGTCAGTGTTATATTTGGGCTCCTTTTCTGTTACTGTGTGTGTGTCTAGTATAGATTTTTGGTTTGCTCTTACCATCAGGTTTTTGTGTGACAGTCTGTTACATATGTGATTGTTTTAAGTTGCTGATCTCTTAATTTCAAATACGTTTAAAATACCTGCATTTATACTCTTCTCCTCTTATGATTACTGTTTTTGATATCGTACTTTGCATCTAATTGTTTTGTTTATCCCTTAAGTGCTTATTGTGGATATAGATGATTTTATTACTTTTATCTTTCAGCCTCCCCACTAGCTTTGTGTGTGGATGATTTCTTACCTTTCCTGTATGTTTGCCTTTACCAGTGAGCTTTTTCATTCCCTAATTTTTTATTCTAGATGTAGGCTTTTTTGTCTAGAGAAGCTCTTTTAACATGTGTTGTAAAGCTGGTTTGTTGGTGCTGAATTCTTTTAGCTTCTGCTTATCTGTAATGCTTTTAATTTCTCCAGCAAATCTGAATAAGAGCCTTTCTGGGTATTTTTCATTGTAGGTTTCCCTCTCAGCACTTAAATATATCATGCCACTCCTTTCTTACCTGCAGAATTGCTGCTGAAAATTAGCTTATCCCCTTATGGGAGTTCCCTGGTTTGTTGTTTGTTGCTTTTCCCTTGATGCTTTTAGTATTCTCTGTTTATCTTTCATTTTTGTCATTTTGATTACAGTGCATCTTGGAATGTTCCTCTTTGGATTAATCCTTTATGGGACTCTGCTTCCTGGACTTGGGTGACTCTTTCCTTTTCTAGGTTAGGGAGGTTTTTCTGCTATTATCTCTTCAAATATTTTCTCAGGCCGCTTCTCCTCCTTCTGGGACCCTTATAATGCAAGTATTGGTGTGCCTGATGTTGTCCAGAGGTCTCTTCAACTGTCCTCATTTCTTTTCATTCTTTTTTTCGTATTTCTATTTAACAATAGTGATCTCCACTGCTCTCTTCCAGCTCACCAGTTTGTTCTTCTGAATCATTTAGTCTCCTATAGACTCCTCCTAGAATATTTATCATCCCAGTTACTGTATTATTCATCTTTGTTTGTTCTTTTGTATTTTCTAACTCTTTGTTAAAAACGTCTAACTTCTCTGTGGGCCTCTTCTCCTCTCCAGTTCTTTGATCATTTTTACAGTATTACTCTGAACTCTTCCTGTGCCTGTCCCCACTTCCTTTATTATTTCTGTAGTTTTATCTCGTTCCTTCACCTGGACCATTCTCTTCTGCTGCCTCCTTTTGTCTGACTAAGCTGCTGTTGGTATTTGTGTGTGTGTTTAAACTTTATCTTGTACTGGGGTATAGCCGATTAACAGTGTCGTGATAGTTCAGGTGAACAGTGAAGGAACTCAGCCATACATAATGTTTTTATGTGCGTGTTGAGTTACTTACTTTTCTTGGCCTTGGAGAAGTAGCCTTCTGCAGGAGGCATCCTGTGAATCCTGGTCGTGCACTCCCCTCTCATAACCCAAACTATATGCTCTAGAGGTTCCTCCTGAGAGGTCTGCACGGGCCCTTCAGTCGTGGCAGGCTGACTATATGGGTTGTCCGCTAAGCTTGGTAAGCCCCTAATCTGTTTAGTTGCCAGGCCCTGCCTTGTGCAAATTCTGCTGCCTTTTGTTTCACAGGCCTGGTCCCAAGGTGGCTAGTTACGGAATCCTAAGGTGACCTGGGGCAGAGTCAGGGTCCTGAAGACTCTGGGACTATTGCCCACCTACTGGCAGGTGAAGCCAGATCCTGGGGTTGGTGCCAGACTACTGGCAAGCAGAACTGGTTCCTGAAGTCTGGCTTCAGGGCCCAATGTTCGCAGAGCTCCTTTCAGATCATTGGTAGGAAAGCGCCAGTTCCTGACACAGTTGGTTATGGAGTCTGGAGTGTCCTGAAGGTTGTGTTGCCCTGCTCATGGGCAGGGGCAGAGCCCAAATGGTCCCAGGGTAGAGTCTGGCCTGCCTTGCAGGATGGTAATTCTCTTGCTTCACCCCTTGGTGGATGAAGCTAGTCTAGAGGCTTGTGCAGCTTTCCTGGCGCTAGGGGCTGGTGCCTGTCCACCAGTTTGTGGAGCTGGGTCTTGGCCCTCTGGTAGGCTGGGCCATGTCTAGGTGGCTCTGAGCTCTTCAGTCTTTACGCTGCCTGTCTGCTCATGGGTGGGACTGTGTCCCCACCCAGTTGTTTGGCCTGAGTCATCCTGGCAGTAGAGCCTACAGGCTGTTGGGTGGGGCCAGGTCTTGGCACTAATGAGCCAATATGGCAGCTTCCAGGAGTGTTCTTGTGGTTGAATGTTCCCCAGTATTATTGCCACCAGTATCTGTATCACTCGGATGACCACAGCCACCCTCACACCTCTCCAGGAGATTCTCCAAGATGAGCAGGTAGGTCTGGTTTAGGCTCCAATCAAATTTTTGCTTTTGCCTTGGGTCCCAGTAAGCATGAGATTTTGTGTGCTTCCTTTAAGATTGAAGTCTCTCTTTCCCCCAGTCCTGTAGGGCTTCCATAAGTAAGCCCCACTGGCCCTCAAAGCCAAATGCTCTGGGGGGCTCGTTTTCCAGTGCCAGATTCCCAGGCTGGGAAGCCTGACGTGGGGCTCAGAACTCTCACTCCTGTAGAAGAACCTCTGCAATATAATTATTCTCCAGTTTGTGAGTCACCTACCCAGGGCGTATGGGATTTCACTATATCATGAGTCCACCCCTACTACCCATGGTTCCTTCTTTATGTCTTTAGTTGTAGAAGATTTTCGCTGGTAGTTTCCATTATTTTTTTCAGCCATGGGTGTTGTGCAGATAGTTGTGATTTGGGTGTGCTTGTGAGAGGTGGTGAGCTCAGGGTCTTTCTACTCCCCCACCTTGGCCACTCTCATTATTATTCTGATTTTATAGAAAAGAAACAAACTTACAGGAGCTCAGTCACGTGGTTGCAAGTGACATGGCCAAGATTCTAGTGCAGGGTCTCCATCTCCTAACACTGTATCCACTTGTACCTTTCTCCCTCTCCCAGAAAATGATAGCACATCTCCTTGCTTGAACATTTTAAATATAATTTTGTGTCACTTTATGAATTTCCTAAATTCAGCAGGTGTATTATAGAAACCAATAATGAGAAACTGACTGTCTCAATTAACTGCTACGTGACAGAACCTATATAATAACTGGTTTTGTTTCATATATTAGGTCATATTTGGGTCAGTTGCTGACATCGAAGTACTGATCTAAAACATTTAAAAGCCCTACATTGTACTTTCAGATTTCATGCATCTGAAAGATGGGAAGTAGGACAAGAGTGGCAGTCTAGGCAGTCGAAGTTTTCTTGTGTAAGAAAAAACTAACATGTCAGTGTCAAAGGAAGTGGTAGCCAACTAAAGTGTCAGTAATAGGCAAGAGTTACCATTATTCAGGTACAAACCTTGGATCTTCCTGCAGTTTGGGGTAAAAGACAGAAGAATGACTGCCTGCCTCTTTTTCCTCCATGTACCAAAACAGAGCAGCCTGTATTTAGGAGCAAACCTTTCCCACACAGTGCAGGCTAGGACATGTTTCTCTGCACTAGGCCATGCTTTCCTCACCAGCTCACACTCTAGCTAGCTCTCCACAGCTGCTACCTCAGTCTTCATTCCTCAAGCCTGCACAGCCCTCACCTCCTCCCACACTCCCCAGCTTCAGAGAGAAAATAGGCACAGTCATGAACTTCAGCTTTCCTGACACCAAATCTACGAGTCATTCTGTCCGCACCTTTGAGCCTTCCTCATTCCTACTGCAGTGACCCCCAAGCTGTGGCTATTGCCTTTACCTCTGCTCAGGGATTGTGTGCAGACAGCTCCTTTACACGCAGCAGCAGGAGTCTACTGGCTCCTTTGCATCAGCATTTAGATGTGTTAAATCTTCTGTCCTTCGATAAAGCGTGACCTCACGTCCCCCTGTAAATACTGACCTTTTTCTTCCTCTTTACAGCCAGATCTAAAAGTGTCAAAAGTGTCTCACCTCCTGCCCACCTTTCAACCCATTTTAATCTAGACTGTTCCCATCACTCTACAAAAATTCTCAGGAGGACTACTAATGGTTCTTATTTTACTAGCCCTAGCAACATTAAACCCTCCTTTTCAAACTCTTCCTTTAATTGATGTGATGTCTAGTTTTTCTAGTACTTTGACCACTCTTTCTTAATTGCTAGTTTCTTGTCTACTTGCTGTAGATGCTCAGGTTTTGATTCCCAAACCCCTTTTTTTATCCTGTACGTACTTCCTAGGCTCTCCCATCTTTTCCCCAGGCCGGTAATAGATTTGGGCACATCTCTACTCTATCCTTCTCTCCTGAACTCTCAAACTTCTACCTGAATGTCCACTAGACATTCAGCCAACTAGATGTCTAGCCAACTAGACATTTTCCCTTGCATATTTCACAGGCAACTCAAACCCACCGAATCCCAAAGCTCAACTCTTCTTTCTCCATGAAATCTGCTCTATCAGTATTTCCTACTTCAGGAAATGGTACCAGTGCACCACCCAATTCTAACCAGAAATCTTAGGTGTCATCCTTGACTTGTCCATCCCTCACACACTTCACACCTACCAGTCTCCTTGTCATGTCTATTCTGCATCTTAAATATGCTTTAAATCCATGTATTTCACAATGCCACCGCTCTCATCCAGACAGCCATCATCTGTCTCATCTGGACTGCCACAATAGTTTGTTAAGTAGTCTGGTATTCACACATCCCCGTGTTCATCCCCCAGTCCATTTCATATGCTGGCAATATCGTTAATAAAGCTCTGCACAGTCTGACCCCTTCCTCAGCCCCTCTTCTCCGTGTGTGTTTGATATCTTTAATAAAGCTCTGCACAGTCCGCTTGCTGTTCTCTCCCCCTCTTAACTCTCCATACTCTGCAGCAGGAAAACGTCTATGTAATCTCTTCATCGGGGAGATCCCTGGTGTGCCACAGACTAGTTTGCTTCCCTTGTTTAACAATACCCTGGAATCATGAACCCTTTAGTGTGCTCAAATCACATATAATTTTTGGCGGTATATCTCTTGCCACTAAACTGGAAGTCCTGGAGGCCAGGGACCATGTCTACTCACCATTGAATATCTGCTGCTTAATGTAGTGCCTGGCACATGGATAGTGGTTGTTATTTGTTGAATAAGTACAAATATATTGAATAGAGGCAGTTTATCAGAAAACACATCATCCTTCCATGGTATTACAGCAGAAATCAAAATACCTTGTTAATCAACATAGCTTTTCATGCTTGCATAAGACCAAGCTATTGTAGGGGGACAGTTTGACAAACTTAGGCAACTTGACAGAAAACAAGGAACTCAGCATGTAAATCTAACTCTGATACATCTGCTGATTTTATTTTTTAGAGATTTTCACATTTTACATAGTTGTAATTCATGCATAAGCAATATTTTAATTCTGCTTTTTACAAATTTCCTCCCTTAATCAGTGTCTACTCATGTTTAATGGTAACCTGGAGTTAACATCAAGTTAGTAGATCTTAATTTTCTTAACCATTTCCTCACTGCCAAGTTTTTTGGTTAGTTCCAATGTTGTTATGAATAACAGGGCTGCACTCTTCATTAACTTTTTCATTCCAAACTACCTCTTTGAGGAATACAAAAGTGGACCTGAGACATCAAACCATATGAGCAATTTATAATCTGTTCATGGTGATATCCAGAGAGTTCTCAAAGGAGAATCTGTATGCAGTACCATTAAAAATGTATCAGAAAAACCCATATCTAATTCTATATAGCTGTATTGGGTTTTATACTTATTTAAGTTTACTTGTGAAATTCATTAAACTCTTTGTATGTGTCAAGGACTTACAAGGATTTGATGTAAATATTCTATTTTAATAATAACCATAAAGCTCGGTTATTATTAAAATGGAACATTTACATCAGTAATAACCATAAAGCTCTAAAGGCTTCCCTGGTGGCTCAGACAGGAAAGAATCTGCCTGCAGTGCAGCAGACCCGGGTTCAGTCCCTGGGTTGGGAAGATCCCCTGGAGGAGGAAATGGCAACCCACTCCGGTATTCTTGCCTGGAGAATTCCATGGACAGAGGAGCCTGGGGGCTAAATCCATGAGGTCACAGAGTCGGACACGACTGAGCAACTAACACATACAGCTCTAAGGTAGATACTACTGTTATCCTTCCTTTAGAGATGAGAAGACCAAAGCCTAACAGTTGCCCAGGTGAACTTAATGAGGTTTAAATGTGGATGTGCTGATTCCAGAACCTCTGCTCTTAACCCTCGTGGTACACTGCTGTGTGGTGTGGTAGTGTTTTTTTTCTGTTTTATTTACCCAAAAGGGAAAACTGCTATTAAAAACTGAATACAGCCTCTCTGACTTCAGGAGTGTCACCTAATTTATTGCTAGAGAGTGTTTGTTGTTTCGTTTGAGGTAAATGCCTAGATGGACCTCTTTGATTGAGAAAGGTCAGCTCCCTGGGTTTAGCCTAAGTGGGCCAGGAGGATACAAAGAGAGATCAGTTACTGCAAATAATCAGATGAAAGAAATCTGAATTTTCATTGGATGCCCTAGAAAAAGAATGAGGCCTAGGAAAGAAGTGGAGGGAGGTTGATGAAAAGAACCGAGATGGGATACATGCCAGAAACATGGCAGGAGACAGGGGCCTACTGGAGGACACGGCTGGTGAGAAGTTTCCTGAGATAGAGCCTGGCTGTCAAGTTTTATAAGCAGTCACATGTGCTCTGAATTTGAAGTTGTTTTTGGCTTTGTGCCATAGCCTTCCATTAACACTAAATCTTTGGTGCAGGTTGGGTACATTGGATTTTCTTGGTAGATCATTTGGAGGCGTGAAGGATGAGAGTCACATCATGGGCAAAAGCTAAAGGAACAGGAGACATCAGTCACCCAGACTGCATCATGGAAACTCTTGCAGAAATTGAGTCTCAGGACTGACCACAACGGTTGGATATGGGGCTCAGGCCATTTTTGTACTGAAAGAATAACCCGTAAGCATTAAATTGCTTGGAGTTGTCCAGGTTGGAAATTTCTGGGCTACATTCCAGTGAAAAAGGAATGAGCTTCACTGAGCCACAGGAAAAGAAAATTTTGGTTTATTAACAGCATTTGTCAGTCCCCTGCTTGCCATATGGTAATTAGCTCCCAGAACAACAAACTCTTCTGGGTTTCCTCCTGCTTTATCAGGCACTCATCAGTTTCCTTTACTAGTTCCTCCTTTTCTTCCTGATCTCTCGATGACAGCGTGCCACAGGGCTCAGCCATCCATACTTTCCTCTATACACAGACACAGTCCCTTGATGATCTCATCCAGTCTCCTGCAGTTAAATACCATCCATATGGTGACAGTTCCCAAACTTATATCTCTCAGACCTCTCTCCTGAACGCCAGATCCATATATCTATTACCCACCTGACCTCCCTACTTCGCTGTCTAAAACTCATCTCAGACTTTACATGTTAAATAGTACATTCCTGATCTTCCAGAAACTGTACCACTAATGGCTTTCTCCGTCTCAGTTGATGGCAATTCTGTCCATCCTCTCAAGCCATAAAACATGAGTATCCTTTATGACTTTTTCTGTTATTCTTCATCTCTAATTTGTCAGTAAAAACTATTGTTTTTACCATCAGAATATATCTAGAATCTGCCTGTTTCCACCTTTCTACTTCTACCACCTGAGTCAGAGCCACTGTCATCTCTTAACGAGATGGCCCAAAGTCTCCTAACTGACCTCCCTGCTCTCACCTTTCCCTCCCTCACAGCCAGTGTTGATCCTTTTAAGGCCCCTATAATAAAAGCTTATTATTCACTCCTTTGCCTCTTATTTCATTCAGAGTAAAAGCCAAAGTTCTTACAATGGTCTTAGTTGATCTTCACTGATTCCTTCTTAGGACAGAGATACATCTTAGTAAATCATAGCTCTTCATTGCAGGCCAGGCTCTATCCATCCCCTCTACCAATTGGCAAAGTAAAAATTGTTTAAAAAGGTGAATGCAAGCCTAGCAAAATATAGATCAGTAGCTTCTCTGCCTGTGGACAGAGTGTGCACTCAGTCGTGTCCGACTCTTTGTGACCCCATGGACTGTAGCCCATCAGGCTCCTCGGTTCATGGAATTTTCCAGGCAAGAATACTGGAATGGGTTGCCATTTCTTACTCCAGGGAATCTTCCCAACCCCGGGGATCAAACCCATATCTCTTGCTTCTCCTGTAGAGTGGGCCTTCCTTATTCAAAGTGGAGTTGAGTAAGATGTGACTTGAGGGTGAGGGGTAGAGAGAGAAATCCTGAGATCAGCCACTTTCTTGCTAATGAATCTAGAGCACATTATGTGTAGTTTTGGTGTATCCTCTAGAGGTTTCTAAGATGCAGAATGATCTACTTCTGAAGCTTCCTTAGGCCATTAAGTTCTTTGGCACTGATGAATTTCCTGTGGCAAGGAAATCATTTTACTTTTGTCAGCGATTCTAAATGTCAATAGATTGATGCAGTTGGTTATGAAAATACCTGCCCACATTCTGAGGTTCAGGCCCTCATCTCATGCCTTCTAGACTAAGGACTCTCAATCAGGGGTTGCTTTGCCCCCCAAAGGGACATTCGGCAATGTCTCGAGATGTTTTTGGTTGTCGCAACTAGGGGCGGGGGGTGGGCAGTGCTCCCGGTATCAGGTGAGCCAAGGGTGTGGCCAAACACCCTACAGTGGGCACAGGATTGCCCCACCACCACCACCAAAGGGCTGTGCGGCCCGGAAAGGCAGCAGCGCTGAGGCTCAGAGACCATGGTCTGGACTATGCTGACGGACTTTTTCCTCTTCTGACCTTGGGCTCCTTTTCCCAACCAGCATTCCCAAACCGTCACATTTATCCATCACTCCTAAGCTCCTATAGCCCCAGGAAGCTCCTTGCCTACAAAATCAAGTCCTTCCTTCTCATCCTGGCATTTAGATCCTGACCGGTTTTGCACACTTACGTATCCACTCCCCAGCAGAACTCTCCTCCTGAGCTGTCATCGGCACCACCCTCCGCACCACCATCCCTGTACTGTTGTTAGCCGCCCCCCAAACACACGGCCTGTGAGGATTCTCCCCACAGCCCTCTGATCAAATCTTGCTCATCCTCTGAATCCCACACAGGCAGCACACCCCTTGCCACTGAGTCAGTCTGTGCCACTCCCTTTTGTACTCATCAGGGCTCACATGTCTCACACTGTCACATAGCTACCCTCAGTAAACTCTTCGAAGGGGTCCATGTGTATTTCTGTCCTAGTGAGCTCCGTTTCTACAGCGTAAGTTGTGAAAACTATTGTTGATTTGAGAGGTTCTTGTGAGAATCAAATGAGCATAAAAAAGCACCCGGTATGGGGCCTGGTATCCATTTTGTTGCTCAGAAAATTATAGAATCACAATATCTATAGAAGCATACATCCAGGGGCCCATAGAATGTGCTTAATACATCTTTTAAACCTAACTACAGCCTGAAAAGAGCACACATTCAGACTAGCCTGGTATTTGGAACTAACAGCAAAGAAAAACTTCCATCAGAAATCCTATACCAATTAACACGCCTTCACGCCAGAGTGAATCCAGGAGCAGTGGGTGTCACGTTCTCCCAAAGCAGAGCCTAAGCCAACCTTTCTGCATTTAACAAGTTAATGAACAGCTTGTGAGTAACACTTTGCCCACTCTGGCCCAATTTAGAAGGCTGCCAAAAGGATAAGATGTCAATATGCCACTCTCTGCTTTGCCGGGGTGCCAGCTGCCTTCTGCCTAAGTGCTTCTGCCCTCGACCATTGGAGAGGCTGATGTCCTGAGACAGGGCAGCACCAGGAGGATGAGGCTGCAGCCAGGGCCTGGCCTTTCCCCAAGCGGAAAAGGGCCTTGTCTCCGACCTGTGAGAGAAGTGAGTGGGCCACAGTATTCTGAGCAGCCCAGGTTTGGCTTGAGGCCAAGCACTGAGTGGCAAACAAGAAGGAACACATTCCGGGAAGGCAAGGAGCCCTGCCAAGCGAAGGCGGGCCAGCCAGCAGGGCCTGCTGGGCGCCAGGTGCTCCTCGGCTCTGTGGAGGTCAGGCTCACGGAGGATGAACTCGGGTTTCTCTAGATTATCATTTCAGAGGCTTAAATGCCTCCCTCCCCCTCACTTTCAGAGGGCAAAGCCTGTGGAGCCGTGTAACCATTGAATTCGAATCCTCGCTGCTCTGGGGTCCAGCCCCTTATCTCTAAATGAAGGCAGGAGGAGAAAGAGGGAAATCGCACAAGGTTTCTCTAATTCTGTACCCTGAGTAAGAGAAGATACTATTGGGAAGAGAGGAGGAAAGCCTTGGGTTTCTGTGCCCTTGTGGGACGCTGAGTTCCCCACTTGCCCCCTGGGCCCCCCCACCACACATACACCCTACACTTGTTCTGCACCCTGGCCACTTGTGCCTTGCTGACTGACTCAGATCTGCAGAGCCCTCGGGAATGCTTTCCTCTCAATCACCTCAGGCCTTTCCCCCAGGTATGAAAGAAGAGGGGAGAGGAAAGGACCAGAGGGGGCCAGGGAGACATGGCCACAGGAGCCTGCCCAGCTTCCCTCCTGCCACTGTCAGGGCCTGGGGCAGTGGGGGGCCTTTGAGAGAGAAGAGCAAAGTCTGTCCCTCGCGCCTTGGTTCCAGTTCCTGCTGGACTTTGCTGCCACCTAGTGGCCCAGTGGCCTCTCAGCGCCCTCAGGGCGAGATCCACGTAGGGAACTGACCTGGCCCAGCCTGTGGCTGACAGGCGAGCTTCAGTACTCTAGGATGCCCTGAGTCTGTGGTGCAGCTGCTAGGAGAGAGGAGCAGCACAGGGTCACGACCTCACCTAGCTCAATAGGAGTCCTGACATCCAGGCCACCAGATGAGAGGGCCAGGGCTGGCTGGATGGGCACTTAGGAGTGGGAGTGAGGGCAGTTTCTTAGGCCAAGGATATCTCTGGTGGGATGCAGTAGTCCCAGAGCCCTCCTCACTCCTGAATGCCTTTTTCACAAGAACTCCTGCCTACTCCCATGATGCAAACTGAGGTTCCCACATAATATATATACATATATCTCCCTCAATTTGTCCAAGTTTAAGGCAGTTGTTTCTCCCTTATAAAGCTGCTGTTGCTAAGTCCAACTCTGTGCGACCCCATAGATGGCAGCCCACCAGGCTCCCCCATCCCTGGAATTCTCCAGGCAAGAACACTGTAGTGGGTTGCCATTTCCTTCTCCAATGCATGAAAGTGAAAAGTGAAAGTGAAGTTACTCAGTCATGTCCGACTCTTAGCGACCCCATGGACTGCAGCCCACCAGGCTCCTCCATCCATGGGATTTTCCAGGCAAGAGTACTGGAGTGGGTCCGCTTATAAAGCTAGTTCAACTTAAAAAATATAAGATGATATGCCCCCAACTGTGATGATGCTATGAACTGCTCCCTGGAAATAGTGAAAAGGAGGTGTATGATCACATACAGAGATTCAGCCATATTTTTCTGCATATTGCATCCACAGGTTTACTTCCCCTAGCAAAAGAAAGCCCTTGGTTTCAGTAACCACTGACACTACCAGCTCCAAATTTTCAGACCTGAGCTGCCATACCCATGAATGCATAAAATCAAAATTCCCTTCTGCCTACCTCTCCAACCTTTTTTTTAAATTGTGGTAAAATACACATAAAATTTATCATCTTAATAATTTTTAAGTTTCATATTCACATTGTTGTGTAACAGTCATCACCATCTCGAGAATTCTGTTTATCTTGCATAACTGAAACTCTATACACATTAAACAATAACTACCATTTCCCTTCCCCGTAGCTCCTGGCAACCACCATTCTGCTTCCTGTTTCTGTGAGCTGGACTGCCACACGTACCTCATATAAGTAGAATCTTACAGTACTTGTCTTTTTGTGATTGACTTACTTCACTCAGCATAATGTCCTCAAGGTTCATCCATGTTGTCGTGCATGTCAAGACTTTCTTCCTTTGCAAGGCTGAATAATACTGCATTGCGTGTCTGTGCCACATCTTGTTTATCCATTCACCTGTCAGTAGACACTTGGGCTGCTTCCACCTTTTGGCTTATTGTGAATAACACTGCTATGAACATGGGTGTACAGATAGCTCTTCAAGCTCATATTTTCAATTCTCGTGGGTATGGACACAGAAATGGAATTACTGGATCAGAGAGTAATTCTGCTTTTAATTTTTTGAAGGACTGCTATACTGTTTGCCACAGTGGCTGCACCCTTTTACCCTCCTATCCATAGTGCATAAGGGTTCTCTCCACATCCTCACTAACGCTTTTAGGGATTTTTTTGTTTTCTTTGCTAGTAGTCATCCTAATGGATATGAAGTGGTATCTAATTGTGGTTTTGATTTGCATTTCCCTAGTGACAGTGATGTTGAAATGTCCATTCAGGTCCTTTATCGACTTTTAAATAGGTTGTTTTGTTGTCACTGAGTTGACCTCTCTAACCTCTTTTCATGTCAGTCTCCCACTGACTCGTATTCCAGATTCATGCAGATGGTCTCTAGTCCTCAGAGACACATGCCTTCTTTCCTACCTTTCACAGTTACCAACCCTTTGCCAGGAACATTCTTTCCCCAGCTCTTTTCATGACTGGCTCCGTCCGCATCCCTTAAGCAGCAACTTAAATCTCACCTCAGAGAACATTTCTTGACCACTCACCTAAAGCCATCTCCCTTTTTACTGTATCTCATATCAGTCTCTTTCCTTCATGGAACATAATCAGAATCTGCAATTACCTTGTTTGTTCGTGATTTACTTGGAACTTAGGTTTCTGTGGAATGCAAGTGCCACAGGGGACGCAGTGATACTGCCTGACTGGTCACTGCTTTGTCCTTGGCACCTCGTTTAGCACTCGCTCAGAATTTGGGCTCAGTATTTACTGAAGGAACAGATCACTACTAGAGGGGTGCCTCCCAAGAAGAAAGAAAGGTGATGTGGCCCAAATTGGATTTTTTTAAATTAAATATTTATTTTTGGCCATGCTGGGTCTTCACTGCTGCACACAAGCTTTCTCTAGTTGCTGCAAGAAGGGGCTGCTCTTCCTTGCGGTGTGCAGTCTTCTCATTGTAGTGGCATCTCTTGCTGCAAAGCACAGGCCCTAAGCGCACTTGGGCTTCAGAAGTTCTGGTGCATAGGCTTAGTAGCTCTGCGGCATGTAGGATCTTCCCCGACCACAGATCAAACTGGTGTCGTCTGCATTGGCAAGCAGATTCTTAACCAGTGGAGACCAAGGAAGTCTCCCAAATTGGACTTTAACCTCCGAAATCTGGGCTTGATATCATAGAAAAGGACACAGGAGTTTTCTCGCTCTGAGTTTGACTTTTAATTCCTGAGTCAGGAGCACAGTACTGTTCGAACCACGGACCTTGCTTTGGAGTTGCTCCGAGAAATGGGGAAGCATTGTTAGTGTCCATCCAGCCAAGGCAGGATGCTGTGCTGTGTGCTGTGGCCATCCAAACCACCCCTTATGCCTGATGTATGAGTCAGCTTAGCTAAAGTCCCATGAGATCTGCAGAGTACTTGGAATTTTGGGAATGACTTGGGCTCCATCAGTCTCCTTGCTGCCAAATATGTCAGCAAGAGTACCTTTAGTGAGTAATCAAAACCTAAAAATGAACTTTCCATACCACAGGATTAGAAAAATCAGATTTTTATTTTAAAATATTTTCAAAGTTTAATGCCATAGTAGAACAACTGAAGGATAGTTGAACCAAATTCTCAAGGAATGAGAGAAGCATCTGCCAATGCAAGCAGGTCTGCATAAATACACATGGTTTATAAATGAGCACAACAGAAGGTACCCTGGCCAAAGGAACACGCTGGGGAACAGAAGGAAGGAACAGAGGGCCCTCCCGAGGGACAGGCACACTGCAGTCACTCAAAGCTCTGGGCCCCAAGAGGGCCTCCAAAGCCACCTACCCTACTGCACACCTCTTGCCATCTCTGAGCCCAGGGCATGGAGACTGGAGGCTAGGTTCACTATCATGTTGGCATAGCCACCCATGACTTGGCACCTCTCATGACCTCTGGCTCAACCCAGCAAGGTTCAGAGAATGGACCTGTTCTCCCTGCCCTTCAGCAAGGACCAGGGAGGGGAGGCATTGGGGCAAGTAGGATTATTTCCCTGAAAACAGGGAAATAATAGGACAGGCATCCATCCAGCGCGGTGCTGCAGGGAGAATGGAGCCATGAGTTTTACCTGAGACATACATCTTGAGTGAAAGTATCCCCCAAGGCCAGGCTCTGGGCCCGATCCTAGAACCTGGGATGGAGAGACCTCCAGCCTGAGTTTAGGAAGTTATCACTCCTGTCAGTCCCTCCAGTCTTCATTTGGATTTGTCATAAACAGGACAGTCACACTCCACAATAATTTCCACCAGGATACCTGCACCACCACCCCCACCAGTTAACTTCTCAGGTGTCTGAAGAGGGAAAAAGTGGCTATTTCTGACCCCACCCACTCATCACCAGTGACCTTCCCTGATACGTCTGGCCTCCTCACTAAGGCCTTTCCAGCACCTCCAAAGACACTGTCTTAGCAGATCAGAGTCCCAGGAGAGTTTTAAGGCACAGAAGTTTTGTAGCATTGAGGAGAACTTGTCAGAGGAGGAGGAGCTCTAAGGCAAAGCCACTATGTCCATTCTTCCTGTCTTCTACCTCTCTTGCTTCCAAATGTATCAGACAGGCCCCCTTGGCTTGGTCCCTGCAGTCACAGGCCCACCTTGGACACCTCCATTTTACTTATGGAGAACAGAGCCCAAGGCGTGGAGGACCCTCCTGCATGGCCTGTAGGTGACATAGTGAGCTCTGCCCTGTGGTGGCCCAACACCATCAAGCCCATCAGGCTGTTGTTGGCCATGCCCCAAATCCAGGCAGTGAAGCAGGGAGTACAAGGGAGACCTCAAATCAAAGCCACTACCCTCCCCATTCCCCACTTCCCACATGGGGCACCTTGGAAATGTTTGAGCACACCACAGGGAGATCGAGGACCTGGTCTGTGGCCACAGTAATCAAAAAAGCTCCACTCCACCTGTCTCACCAGGAAACAGCAACTGAGGACACAGAATGCTGGCCCTCTGTTCTCCACAGCGACTGCCATTATCCCCTGGTGCAAGTCGTGTGCTCCCAGATTGAGCCAGCCTCCTCAAGAGGAGTCATAACGGAGCCTCTGCACAGACCATGAACACGCCCCTGGCTAGAATCTGGGCCACAGACCCTCCTCTCCTCATTCAGAGCTCACCCCACTCCCTCCAGTTTGCCCTGAATGGGCCCCTGGCCACCTGCAGAGAAACCCTTTGGGCCCCAGAACAGGAACTTTCGGGGGTCCGAGTGAGAGCACAGCATGCTGGGAGAGAGTGGAGCCCACACTGCCAATCTGGGCTCTGGCCGCTGTCCCACCACTGGAGTGGGCCACGTGCTTGGAATCAAGCATGGCCTTTGTCCCTTGCAGTGGCCCCAAATGCGCTACCTTTGTGTCAGAACTATTTCCAAGGAGCAAGTTTAAAAAAATGTTTTTCACATAAGTGGCTGCTAAAGCTTAGTGTACAGAACTCCTTGTCTATTTCCAGAAACTTGGCTTTCCGTCTGAGTCCCAAAATTGTAGGAGTTTTGTAAACAGGTACTTCAGGCCACTCATTTAAGGAGGGAGAAGAGCTGCGGGGAGGAGAAGGATTCTGCAATATTTTCTTTCTGACTCGGTCTCAACACAGCAGCAGCACAAACCAGGGGCATCGGTGGTGGCACTTAGCACCCAGAGCATTCCTCTCGGAGGACTGGGGTCAGAGGCCAAGGGGCTGTTACCTGCACACAGAGACGGCACACAGGTCAGACAAGGGCCTAGAGGCAGGCAGACAAGGCAGTGGGTCCATTATGAGGGTGGGCCAAGGTGGGGTCTCTGTACCCTGCATGCCCTGCCCAACCTCGCTGAGGGCCAACAAACCAGCTCAAGGGCAAGGCCAAGACCAGCCAGACTAGCAGGGAGCCTGGCCATGGGTGTTGGCTCCTGTCCTTCACCCCCAATCCCAGAAGCATGAGAAAGAGAGGGGGCATCACCTGTGCCCAGGGACCGAGCCACCCCAGTTCAGGGAACATAACTGCTGTTCTAGCTGGGAGATGCGGAACGCCAGGTAGGATGAAGACATGACCAAGAAGCAGATCCTGGAGAAAGAGGGGTAGGGAGGAGGTGAGTCTCTCTTGTAGAAAGGGGGCATTTCTACAGGATCACCAAACATAGGAGTGGGACTAAGCTAGTTCCTGCAGCTGGAGGAATCACAGAACCCTTTGCCTACAGCTTCGTTCAGAACTGGGCCACTTTCTTCCCAGAGGCCACAAGGGGGTCCTGAGACTCGTCCCCATCAAAGTGTCCCTGAAGCCCCGCAGGAGTTCTGGGTCCTTCAGCAGAGCGCACCTTCCCTCTAACCAGCCACCTTGGTCCCACAGCCCCTCTGTGAGGCCACTAAGATTACCCCCTCAGGTGGTAGCCCTTCCCCCAGGCAAGTGCTGAGGTTGACAGTCAAAACCCAGCCAGCAGACCCAGAGGAAGGTGCCGAGGTAAGGCGAGGGAATCCAGAGGCTGGCTGGCTGTTAATAAAACATCCCACAAGCCCCCTGCTCTACTAGCTTTTAGGCCAAATGACAGACAAGCCTGGGGTCCCAGAAAACACCCCTGTGGTGGGCAGTGGGAAGACCATGGCCCTCCCCTGGTCTATCTGATGGGCCTCTCAGATTTTGCCAGACCCCCTCCCTCCCCAATCCTCTGCAACTTTTTCTTTCTTCAACAGTTTCATATTTTGCCCCTTCCCCACAGCCTTAACCCTAAATTACAAGTTTGAAGGAATAAAAACCGGAGATACTTTATCTTGCTCCAGAAGGGGCTGCTGCATGGCCACCCCCGGCACCCAGGAGCTTACAGCTGACTCAGAACCTTCTCCCTCACTTTAGACACTGACTTCCCCACACACCAAGGCCCCGGCTTTAAACATCCAGACACCCAGGCAGATCAGGTCAGGTCTATCCCCCCACCCCCTACTCTCCAGTCACCTACAGCACAAAGAAGACCTTCAGGAGCGGGTAATCCCAGAGCTTGAGCTCCCCGTTGCTTGTGGGCCCCTCCTGCAGCTTCTCCTCCTCACAGTCGGAGATCTCTGCAATAGGACAGCATTTGGCATCTTCCTGGGGCAGAAGGCAAGCCCCCAGACCACTCCCCAACCCCTGTTCTCTGAAGGCACTTGAGCTCTCGGCTTTCCCTTATGAATTTGCAGAAAGAAAGAGATTGCCCTCCAAAACCCTCCTAGCTGTGATGACCTCTTTGCACAGAAGTGGGAGGACGGAAAACCTTGTCTTTGCAAGCAGGTGCCATGGACAAGCACACTGAACTCACCAGACCCCAGAGGCTTCCTGGAGGGGAAGAAGCTGTCCGTGGATTCCATGGATGCCCGAGGGATACAAGGGATGCTATCTGGGAGGGACAGGGACCTGGAGGCGGGGCACACTTTCCTCCACTTCATCTCGGGGATGAGGGCTTCCTGCAGAGAAGGCAGGAGACACTGTCTCACTTTGGCCTTTGAGATCTCACTTGCCCTAAGGATCCACACTAGGTTTATCAAAGCCTTTCCGGATATTATCAGTATGGATGCCTAGCGAGCATGAGAGCAGATACCCGGAAGCAGGGAAACCACAGCCACAGCAATCACATTTCTCATCTGCTCCCTTGCTGTGACCAGCCATTCTTCCAGGGGACGGCGTCTTTGAAGATTGCTAGTGTAGAACCAGGACATGAGGCAACCCAGGTGCATGCTCAGATCAGCTGAGTCCAGGAGAGCTTGCACTCTCTTAGATGGAATAAGTCGTGCTTCCTGCTAATCTGGGCTCTGAGTACATCATTGCCCTTGGCAGGGGCACTTAAGGTCCCCATCAATAAAAATGGGAACATTGCCTTCCATCCCCTGCATGGCATTGTGCATATCACATGCTTGGCTAAACACTTAATAGTTACAGACAGAGACTTCAAAACACCCTGGAGTCACTGCTACCCCCTCACCCCCACTCCTACCCTAGAAACTTTACTTACCCAGGATCCCAGGAGCAAAAGAAAGAGTCAGGACCTCGGCAAATCTACAATGAGCCTGCCCATGTTCTAGAATGATAGCCTTCAGAGATCTATCTCAGGGACACCTCCAGCCCCTTGAAGGCCCTTCTGACTCCACTAAAGGGAAGAGAATGGATTGCTGGCCCTGTACCTACAAAGGTGTGGGGGTCCAACCTGGGCCATGTTCTGGGGGCTGGGCATGTGTTCTGCTCAGAATGTCAACATAATCTGCCCAGGACTCTGCATGGCGTGGAGCGTGGCGGGTCTTGGGGACACCTGACACAACATGCCACTGGTTCTTGAGCCTGGTGTCCCAATTCTGCACTGTGGGCCCCCCACCGGGAGGCCCTGAAGTCTCAAAGCCACAGGCACTCTCAGGCCAGCATCTTCTGCTCCCAGCCTTAGTTCTCACCAGAGACTCGCACTCAGGTTCCTCTGGAAATTCTCTTACACACAGACTCTTCTTGCTTGAAGGCTGGGGATAGAAGGGAACAGGGGTTACCTGTCCATCATGGAACAGCCAAAGTCAGACATGGGGAGGTACTAACACTCTTGAAGAGAGCTTTACCTCCAAATGAGCCCTTTGGGTCAGATGCAGTCTAAAGTGTTTGCAGGGAGGATCCCTAGTTAATCCTGAAGCAGAGGGCAAATCCAAGGGGATATACTCCCCCACACCGCTGCCCTCCCCCTTCCTCAGCACAGGCCAAAAAGAGCTGAAGTGGCCGCATGCTCCCGTCTGTCTGCACCAAGGAAAGACAAGTGAGGGCTGCACATGGGACACGCAGGGCCCGACGGCCTCAGAGAGACAAGCTCACCAGCATAGACACCCGGTCCAAGGACTGCCTCTAATTCACTGGGCCTGAGCCTGTTACTCCCCTCTCTCTGCCCCAGTTCCCTGTGCCCAAAAGATGGGCCGACCTCCCCCAACACCCATGTCCCAAGACCTTAGTCCAGGCCTGAGCAATCTCCCGGGCCCCAGCCCTGCCCCAGGCTCCATACCTGTAGGTGGGTGCAGACCCTTCTCAGCATGTCGTATACACTGTCCCGGGAGAGCAGGGACACAAAGACATACTGGAATACAGAAAACGGGAAGGGGCGAGGTACATAAAGACTTGGGAGAGTGCCAGGGTCAAGCTGTGGACTCCTGGGGCTGGGATGGGGAGACAGACAAGGGAGCGCTGGCCCCGAAACTTACTGACCTTCTGGCTGGTGTTGGTGGTGATGGCCAGGCCGTTGGGAAGGAGCCGTGCCATCTTGTGTTTTTTGATCATTTGCACAGACACTACGGGAATGACCACCTGATGGAAGAGGCAGGCTTCTCTCAGGACTCACCACCAAGGACACAGCCCCTCTGCTTCCTGCTTAGGGCCCCGGCCACACCTGGCAGTGAGCCGAGCATGAACACCATGGACAAGTCTGGCCCATGGAGGAAAGTATCTGAACCTCCCACCTCCTCATGTGGGCTCCCTTCCGGTTATCTCCCACCCCAAGGCAGCACACTCCACTCTAGGCTCCTATTCCATCATCTAGGAGGCAAGGATGGTTGCCCTGGTGAATCCCGTACTCCGGTAAGAGTTCCCCGAGCCACCACCTGGCCACTTTATGGCCCCGAAAGTGTGACATCCCACTCGGTTTATGAAGGCGTTTAGGAGGTACCCCATAAGCAGAGTAACTCAGCAGTGGACTCTTCAGGCTGCTCAGGCCAGATGTGGAGTCTCAGTCGGGGCCCTGTTTGGAAGGGGTGGGGCTGCTGCCCTGACACCGGGTAGAATAACTCGCAGTGAGAGGCCTCACCAAGTGCAGAGGGACAGGTCTGACCCGAGGTGCACCCACAGGGCAGGGCTTCTCTTCCCTGGGCTTATTACTACCTTGATATCCTTGCCAAAGAGGCTGGCGTGGAAGCAGAGCCAGTTGGGGGAGATGTAGAGCCGGCCCTGGAGAAGCAGGTCCCTCTGGAGGGCACAGGAGCACACTGGGAAGTCACACGAATGAGACTGCTGTGAGCAAGGCCCGGCCGGGAGCCCCTCCCAGAGGAGTCCAGAGCCCAGCCTCAGGGACTGTCCTCCGCAGTCCCCTCCCCAGTCCCAGGCCCCAACCGCCCATTCCTCAGCACCCTCGCATCCTTTCCTGAGAATCCTGACCACCCCTCAGTTCAGTTCAGTTCAGTCGCTCAGTCGTGTCCGACTCTCCGCGACCCCATGAATCACAGCACGCCAGGCCTCCCTGTCCATCACCAACTCCCGGAGTTCACTCAAACTCATGTCCACAGAGTCGGTGATGCCATCCAGCCATCTCATTCTCCGTCGTCCCCTTCTCCTCCTGCCCCGTGGTCATGTATGGATGTGAGAGTTGGACTATAAAGAAAACTGAGCCCCAAAGAAACTGAGCCCCAAAGAAACTGAGCCCCAAAGAATTGATGCTTTTGAACTGAGGTGCTGGAGAAGACTCTTGAGAGTCCCTTGGACTGCAAGGAGATCCAACCAGTACATTCTAAAGGAGATCAATCCTGGGTGTTCACTGGAGGGACTGATGATGAAGCTGAAACTCCAATACTCTGGCCACCTTATGCGAAGAGTTGACTCATTTGAGAAGACCCTGATGCTGGGAAAGATTGGGGGCAGGAGGAGAAGCGGGCAACAGAGGATGAGATGGTTGGATGGCATCACCAACTCAATGGACATGGGTTTGGGTGGACTCTGGGAGTTGGTGATGGCCTGGGAGGCCTGGTGTGCTGCGGTTCATGGGGTCGCAAAGAGTCGGACACGATTGAGCAACTGAACTGAACTACTCTACCCGCCCCTCCAGACTGCTAGATTCTTCCTCTTCCTCCACCCATGCCCCAAAAGATCCGCCAGGTTTTTGCACTGTCCCAGCCAACCTGGATGTTCACCCCCACAGGCAGAACCTCTTGCCCTGCTCTGCCCTGAAGCAAATGCTCCTACACACTCCCTGAGAGCTCTAAGCAGGAAGGAATAGTCACCGATAAGAGCAGAACAGAAATGAGATTTGGAAGCCCTGACATTCAAGAAAATTTTCACAATTCAATTCTGTGTCTCAAATCAGCCCAATCTTCTCACAGTTCTGAAGGAAAAAAGACCAACCACTTCAGAGGGCAGCCAGCTCCCATGGCTGAACTTGTGCCTGGAGGTTCCGGGGGGAGAGGCCCTGGGCCTCGGGCACTGCAGGATGGCCTATCCTGCCATCCCAGGGTGGCAGCTCACCTTTGAGAACCACCTCCTCCAAGGGAATGTCCTTAAACAGCTTGTGGTACTGCTGGTTGTATTTACCCAGTAGCATCTGCAAAACACAGGAGCTGGTCTGAGAAGTCCCGGGAGATCATACCACCAGAGGCCCTGCTCCAGCCACCAGGAAATAAGGCCACAGGGCGTGGGGGCCTATGGGGTTTTAGTTGTGAAGCAGCAGGTGAGCAGCCAGTGGGTGAGGAGGGCCGAATTCTGAGCACAGCTTGTTTCCTGGTGACACGGGGTCTTAACAGGCAGCCCGTGAGGGGAAGGGGACACAACACCCACCCAGAAGGGGACATCTCCCAGGCTTCCTGTGGTTACAGAGTCAACAGCCACCAAAGTCAGGCAGCCCAGGACGCCCTCCCCCAGCAGGCAGTAAGAAGTTGGCCTGCACACGCTTACCCCTTCTCGGCCGCACTTCTTTACATCTTCACCCTTCAAGCCTTCCGGCCAGGACCGGCTGCAGAGGAGACACGCCATTGCAGGGTCAAGGGACCTTGAATCCCACCCCCGCCATGCATCCTTGGTGCCAGTGCTGCCCTGGCCTCAAGCCACCAGCTTGGGGCAGAGACTGGAGACGGGGGCTCGACTCCAGGGGCCACAGCAAAGCGGTGAGCACAGCAAGCACAGAGCTGGCCCTGGGCAGGGGCACTCCCACTACAGGGAGGGGTCAGCTGTGCGCAGCCACCCCCCAGCCCCAGAAGGTGTAGGCAACCTGAGCCTCACCTCCCAGAGACGCTTAGAGTGACCATCCCTGGGGTCAAAACCCCCCTCCCGTTTCTCTGCCCAAGGGACAAGCTGAGGAGCAGGCCCGGGATGAATGAGCAGGAGGCCAGGGATGGGGTCCAGTATGGGGAACGGGTGGGGTAGAGGCATCAGACTCAGGGCTCTGGGGCCTGGCCATGGGCCATGATCCTGGCAGGACTGCCCTCCTCGCAACCGCCTCCCTGGGCCTGCAGCTCTGCAGTGGGGAGCTGGGCAGACCAGCCTGACCTGACGGAGGCTACCAAAGCTGGCAGAGGTTGGGGGGGCGGGGTTTGCTGAAACGCAAACCTTTGCCCTGTCCAGGTTGGCCTGAGGACCGGTGGGCAGAGAGGAGGATGGTAACCCGAGAAGCCTAGACTCTGCTAGGTCCCAGCACCCTGGGTTAAGCCTGGGAGTGGGAGGAAGAGGCCCCGGGAAGCCTATGCCCAAACTGACCCCATGACGCAGCCTTAAGGTCCCCTTTCTTACAGGTCACCTCCCAAGGGCTGCCCACCTCCAATCAGACGTATGTCTGACTGGGAAATGGGCCTCACCTGGTGTCTTGGGCTCTCTGGACCCCGCCTAGCTTCTCCGTGCTCTTCTTCAGAGAAGCTGTCTTCCCATGCATCTGTTGGTTGCTGAGGAGAAACGGGCCCTCGTCAGGAAGGCAGGGTCTCTGGGGACACCCTTCCTGGCCAGCTCCACCATGCCCAGGGTGGCTGCCTCTGCCCCCCACCCAACACCGGCCCTGCTATTCCAGGGGAGGCTGGAGATGTCACAGTCTGGAGGCAGCACCCCAGGCAGGGGCTCGGGGCAGCTGAGGGGTTCGAGGAGCCTCGCTCACCGGCATTCCTGGACGCCTGAAGTCCAGTTTATGCCTGGGTCGGAAGGAGAATCAGCCTCCCATGGAGCTGCCAGCCCCACTCTTAAGAAGGCAGCTGGGAAGGAGGCCCCTGAGACTTGCTCACGCCTGAAAGCAAAAGTTTCAGAGCGCCCAGACAGTATTACCATAAACTGCCCAGCTTCTGGGAAAGGACTCTGAGCACTGGAGGCCTTATCAAGGCTGAGCAGCTGATGCGGCGCAGGTGTGTGTGTGAACGGCAGTCCACAGGTGAGTGCGGGCTGAGGGTGGGGCTGCCCCACACCTGGCAGTGGCCTTGACGCCTTTGCAGCGTCAGGGTAGCTCAGCCCTGAGAGCTAAGCCATCTCAAAAAAGTCCCAGAGAGAGGGCTGGGCAGGGGGAGACACCTCTCCCCAGGCAGGTGGAGCTTCCCAAAGGCTTCTCAGTTCATGCCTCCGATAAACAGCTCCAAAGCCTAGGGTTCACCCTTTCCTGCTCCTCCAGAGCAGAAACACGAGGAATCAATAAGCCTGAGCAGGCAAACTAGCTGAGTGAGCCCAGGGGTGATGGGAAGAGAGGGTGGCCAAGACAGGGCAATGGGGTGGCCGTGAATAGGTAACGGGGTCTTGTGCACTGGTCTCTCAGCAGGTAAGGAGCTGGAACCTACAGATCCCAGCGCTCCGTCCCTCTCAGCTGTGTAACCAGATCATGCCAAAGTTCTCTTCAAGAACAGAGTTATCGCCTCAGCCGAGATCTGCCAAGACCCTTCAAGGTTATTAACCTGACCCCCTCCCACCCTACCACTGTAGAGACAGGAAACTGAGAGACCCGCCAAGGGACAGGCTGAACCAGTGTCACACGGCAAGGAACACGATGACCTCACCCACCAAACGGGCCCAGCCTCTGTCCTCGACCTTAGGGAGAATTTTGGTGCACATATCATGCATTTCCTAATCTTGCAAAGTGACAGGTTGTGCCAGTGATTTGACCCCTTGACTCCTAAAGCTAGGGCTTCCCAGGTGGCTCAGCAGTAAAGAATCTGCCCACAATGCAGGAGACTCAGGAGACATGGGTTCATCCCTGGATTGGGAAGACCCCCTGAAAGAGGAGACGGCAACCCATTCCAGTATTCTTGTCTGGAAAATCCCATGGACAGAGGATCCTGGTGGGCTACAGCCCATAGGGTCGCAAAGAGTTGGACACGACCGAGCACGTATGTGTGCTCCTAGAGCTAACTTCTGGATTTATTTGGGTCCATCACTACACAATTCAGAGACTCCCCCACAAACCTTCAGCTTTTTAAGCTTATTATAGAAAATACAAGAAATATAAAATACATAAAGTATACTTTGGCCACCTCATGCGACGAGTTGACACACTGGAAAAGACTCTGATGCTGGGAGGGATTGGGGGCAAGAGGAGAAGGGGACGACAGAATGAGATGGCTGGATGGCATCACCGACTCGATGGACATGAGTTTGAGTGAACTCCGGGAGTTGGTGATGGACAGGGAGGCCTGGCGTGCTGTGATTCATGGGCTCGCAAAGAGTCGGACACGACTGAGCAACTGAACTGAACTGAATGATGATCAAAAATCACCCATAAGGGACTTCCCTGGTGGTCCAGTGATTAAGAATCTGCCTTCCAATGCAAGGGATACCAGTTGGATCCTTGATCAGGGAACTAAGATCCCACATGCAGAAGTGAAACTAAGCCTGCATGCCACAATAAAAGATCCCAAATGCCACAACTAAGACCCAACACAGCCAAAAGTACATAAATAAAAACAGTTCTTAAAAATGACCCATAAGAAAGAAATTCCCGGGAATTCCCTGGTGGTCCAGTGGTTAGGACTCTGCACTTTCACTGTGGAGGGGGAACCAAGATCCTACACACTACAGGGCAAGGCCAAAAATTAAAAAAAAAATTCTCCGCCAAATCACACAAAGAAAATATTTATTCATAAATATATAATTTGTGTAAGTGGAATTATACATCACATAACTTGTATGCCCTGGTTTTGTTAACATGATTTCATGAGACAGTCCCCATGTCACTATTTGTTCCTTGGATAGATTCTCAGAAGTAAAATTAGTGGATGGAGAATGAGCATCTCTTAGGATCTTTTAGACCCAGTTCCAAAATGCTGTCCAGATGCTATACCGATGATCAGCATGGCCTTCAGCACTATATGAGGGTGCCTGCTGCCCTACATCCAGGCCCTACACTGGCTATGATCTTTTTCTCACCTTGCAAAGTTGATAAGTGAACATATATTGTTTTCATTTCTATTTCTGCTTAATGATAGGTTCAACATTTTTTGCCAAGTACATCTTGACCACTGGGATTTCATCTGTGAAATGTCTATAAGTATCTTCATGTCTTTCTTATTGATTTGTCTACCTTCTTTGTTGAGAAGATTCATCCTTAGTTTATCATTTTTGCAAATATTTCCCCTATTCTCCTTTTAGTTCTGTCTGTGGTATTGCTGCTACATTTGTGTTTAATTTTTGTGTGGCGGATTCCAGCCCTCTCTTTCATCTCTCTTTTCCTTTCTTGCTTTGAGTGCTTCAATAGGAGAGGCCCCCGAGCCAAGTGTGCACAAGTCGAACAAGCCTGCACAAGCTTGAACCCTGCAGCCCAGGAACCCTCTGGGCCTCCAGGGAAGAGAAGATGCAGGCTCCCCTCTAAGGAACACATTCTGGCCCAAACAACCAAAGATAAAACAGGACCCCAAGAGGAAGGAGGAGGAGCTGAGCCATGGTTTCAGAGGCAGGAGGCCTGTCACTCAGGTACTAGAAAGTGTGATTCAAGTTGTCAGGGCTGCAGGAACTCAGATGACACACAGAGTCAAAGTTACAGCCAGATTCCCAAAGAAAAGGAAGCTGAGCCTCAGCAGCTGGGTGGGACTGCAAATCCTGCTTGGCTTCCTCACCTAACCCTGCATGGATAATCAAGCCTTTGCATGGATTCTAAACCTAACTAACGCATCCTTAGGTTCAAAGACCTCAGGAAGGGGCACCTTCCTTGGGCCCTTCCGCAGCCTAGTGATGAGCCCTGCTGCAGGCTCTCACTGCCCTGAACCTCAGGCTCCTCTCAGACACCTGTGGGTGAGCTCTCATTGCCCATCTCCAGGGGCTCCAGGACCCTTCCGCCAGCACCACAGGCTCTGAGCCTAGGGCAACACCAGTGTGCAGCTCACATTTGTGACATGTATAGACAGTGTAAGTGAGATCAAGAACAGAAGCTGGAGGCGAGAAGGGCCATGAGGATGGCAAGAAAGCTGCTGCGATTCCCATAGCATCTCCATGAAGAAGACGGGAGTGGAAAGAGGGACGTCCCTGGTGGGTCACGGGTTGAGACCACGCTCCCGAGGCAGGGCGCATGGACTCCATCCCTGGTCAGGGAACTAAGATCCCACGTGCTTACAGTGGACCAACATTTAGTATAGTGCTGCCAACATTGTTTTTTAAAAGAAAAGAACAGAAAACGGGAAAACATCTCAAATATGTTTAAAAGTAACCTCTTTTCATGTGATGATTATGGTGGTCAAAAGCCCATCCTTCATATCCATCAATTAAAACCAGCTCCTCCTGGTCATCCTGATAATGCTGTTAATTCAGAGACCCTGGATATGCTCGAAATGCACTGGTTTCAAAATCATCTTCAAATCAGACTCTCTACTAATTCATCTTCTTTCCCATAGTATTTGTTTAGATGAGTAGAAATAAAGAGATGGGAGCAAAGTCCAATGAAAACCTAGGTCTGGGGCAATGGTCATCAAGAATTCACCAACAGAACCAGTCAGGCAGGGTCCGTGCAAGGAGCAACAGGGCTCTGATTCAGAGGAGAGAGATGGCAAGAGCAGGAAGCTGGAGAGTGGGGAGCCAGCCTGGGTCCCCCAACCCTGCTCGCAGCCTCTGTTCCCATAGAGAATTACCCCACCAAGTTGCTCTCGCTTTCTGGGCTGTGAACGACACCTCCTGCCCGGGCACCCCCATCCCACCTCCACATGCAGACTGTGGAGTTAATATCCGTTCCGTTCCGTCGCTCAGTCGTGTCCGACTCTTTGCGACCCCGTGGACTGTAGCCTACCAGGCTTCTCCATCCATGGGATTCTCCAGGCAAGAATACTGGAGTGGGTTACCGTTTCCTTCTCCAGGGGATCTTCCCAACCCAGGGATCGAACCTGGGTGTCCTGCATTGGAGGCAGACGCTTTAACCTCTGAGCCACCAGGGAAGCCCTGGAGTTAATATCAGGGGTCTTCAAATCCATTTTTTCAATCAAAGCTACAAAATACATCATTACTGTCATGAGGAGGGTGGAGCGGGGGAGGCTCAGTATTTTGGACATTAAAGCAGGTTATAGGGACTTCCCTGGTGGTCCAGTGGTTAAGAATCGCCTTCCAATGCAGGGGACGTGGGTTGGATCCCTGGTGAGGGAACTAAGAGCCCACATGCCATGCAGCTAAAAAAAAAAAAAAAAAATTACCAGGCATCTGAGGGACACAGCTAGAATAAAAGTTTGAGAACAAAACAAACCAAAAGAAAAAAGCAGAGGGAGTTGCAAAGGTTTGAAAATTTCTCAGATGAGGCCCTCTCACCCTGCTGAGCCTGATGGAAAGGCAAGATGCTGATCTGGGGGATACATCTGTGCTTGCCCCGCCCTTGGGCCTCATGCCCAAAAAATTCAGGTTACCTGCCCATCCCTTCCACAAATACTTGCTGAGCTTATCACCCCATGAGCCTGGTATGAACCTGCCCGGGCCGAGAGAGCTGCTGAGACGGAGGGGACGGGCAGCTAGCACTCAGAGATGTCGGGAGAGGAGCCAGGCCCATCAGGAAAGGGGAGACACAGAGAGGAGGTTAAGAGAGGGAGACAGAGGCAGTGCAAAGGGGACCCAGAGATGCAGAGTCTCGCTGCTTCCCGCAAGCCCCAGGGACAAAGTCTCAAGGGACACACACACACACACAAACACACCTCCCCCAGACTCAAAATATCTGCACCAGGCAGACACTCTCCAATCTAAATACCTAACGGTGACACCTCATCCCTCCTGAGCGGCAGAGCCTGCCATCTAGACAGATCCATCAAAGTGAATTCAGTATCATGTCCCCAAATCTGCTTCCCCTTGAAAGGCCCCATCCTCCACATTCCCCAAGCCAGAGTATTCAACTCACCCCACACCCTATCAACCCCCAGGACCCCGAGAGCCACGATGCCATCTACTGTCCCCACTCCTGCTGCACCAGGCAAGCCCAGGCCACCATCATCTCTCTCCTGAATGCTGGCATCAGCTTCCTAACGACACCTGCCCCCTGCCCTGCCCTGCACACCTGGCCCTCTCCCACATCCACACTGCCAATAGAGCCATCTGCAGCCCAGATCTGAGCCTGCCAACCAACCCCCACCCCGCCTCCTGACTTTCCTCCTGGAGTTCCTGCTTGCCTCCTCAGCTGGCCTTCCTGCTTCCTTTCCAGCCTCACCCATGCAATTCAGTGGCGCCCCTTCACCCTGTGTGTTCATTCTTCCCGGGATTCTTTGCCATGCTTATCTACCTGGAGAATTCCCCAATCATCCTTTTAGGTTCAGCTCAGCTATCACCTCCTCTGTGAAGCCTTCCCAGCTTTCCCCCAGCAGAGCTGGGCATCCCTCCTCTGTGGTCCCTTGCGCCTTTTTTCACGCTGCTACTCTTGCACTCACCACCCCAGTGCTTGTCTGTTTAGACATCTGAGCTCCACCAGGCGTGTGTCTTCTACATCTCTGTACCCCCAGCACACAGCAGGCACCCAATGTTTGCTAAAGGAAAGAGTCTATGAAGGAGAGACCGAAAAAGAGACATGTTGACACTTCAAGACGGAGAAGAGGAGAAAAAAAAGCCAGACAGTTAGTGTGAAGGAGGGACTTCCCCTGTGATCCAGTGGCTAAGACTCTGAGCTCACAATGCAGGGGGCCCAAGTTTGATCCCTGGTCAGGGAACTAGATCCTGCTTGCCTCAACTAAGACCCAGTGCAGCCAAATAAATAAATGATTTTTTATAAAAAGAGTGAAGGAGGTCCAGAGAATGAGGGGTGCCCAGCAGGAAGGGGAGGGGTGGTGGACAGGAGCTGGTGGGGGTCACCCACAGATGGGCCCTCCCCTCCAGGAGTCCCAGCCTGTGGAGCAGGCAGACAGCCCAGCCCAGCAGCACCAGGCACTCCATCCGTGCTGGCTGAATAATCAAAGAGGAGCTCAGGTGGGAGGCAGAAGGCATACAGAGAGGATAAAGTGGCTCGGGCAGCATGGGCTGGGGTTTGTGGGGAAAAGCACAGGTGGGGCCACTCCTGCCCTCACAGAGGTGCTCACTGGCAACACTCCCTTGGCTTCCCCACACCCCCGCCCACGATCTTCCTTAACCTCAGGCAACAGCAGTGCCCATGGCTGATGTTGAAGTGGAAAACTTAGTCAGGCCTGACAGTGTGAACCAGCTAGGACTTGGTGGTCACAGGAGGGTCCCCTTGGGGGTCCCCTCCCCCAGGGTGGGTGTCCACACACTCTCCCGAGTTGTCTCCTAGTGGGCATCTGAGATGCTCGAGCATCCTGTGGGTCCTGTCAGCTCTTCTCAAGGCCAAGGACAGCTCCTCCCTCTCCTGCAAGCAGCCAGGATGCTGGGCCCCGGTTGGTCCAAGGAGAGACCTCTTCCAAACAGAAAATGCAGCAGCAGCCCCTGAGAATGCAAAGCCACAGACCACGGATACAGCCACTGAGGGACAGACACATCCTGGAAGGAACATCAGCCGCTGGGGCTCCGCGGCCTGGACCTCAGGGCACCTCCAAACTCCCGCAGCTCTACCTGTCAACACACAGCTCACCACTTTCTTCACAGAGAAAAGGGACCATTCTGCTAACTCTGCTGGGGACACACTAGAATTACCTCTAGAAATTTCTAAAGAACCATCCAAACAAAAATGATGCCTGAGCCCTGTTCTCAGACCGATTAAATCAGAATCTCTGGGGATAGCATTTAGGTAACTACACATTTTTAACTTGTTGCTGACATTTCATTTACATATTAAAGAGTGCACATAAAGTAAGTGTACAGTGCAATGTATTTTGCCAATGGACCAAACCTGGAAACCTGCACCCTAAAGCCCCTCCTGCTTCTTCCAGTCCTATTGCCCCTACCCCCCACCTTGGGTCAGTGATAAACACCAGCCTGATTCCAGCAGCACGGATTATCTCTGCCTCTTCGGGGACTTTCTATGGATGGAATCATATGGTACATGTTCTTCTACTCGGCAGCACACTTGTGAGATTCATCCACGGTGCTGCGTGTGGTTGCAAAATGTGCATTTTCACCAATCTTTAGAATTCCATTACATGGACATATTGCAATTGATTGATCAATTTTACCATTGAAGGGCATGTTGCTGTTGAGTTTTCAGTTTTTGCCTATTACAAAACCCTTGCTACAAACATTCCAGCACCTGTCTGGCAGACACAAGTATTCATTCCTATGGGTAAACACTTAGGATTGGAATTGCCGGGTCATGAGTTTCAGCTTCAGACTTTTAAAAGCTCTCAGGTGATTTTAAACCCCTCCTTTCTTTGTGGTTCAGAGGGAGACGCGGATTTCCTGGCCTCCATGGCTAATCCTTCCGCCTGGTCTCTGGACCTGGGGCCCTGACCCTCCTGTGCCTCCACCCGGCCCTCCAGAGTTCCAGGAACATCCTTGGCAAGACAGCGAATCACAACGTTAATAGAGATTTCTTTCATCTGTGAAGGTCGCAGAGTTCACTTACTGAGTTGTGCCAAGGAAGTAAGACCTGCCTTCCTGTGTGGCAGGGCCAGCCTGAACTACACTGTGTCCTTCTCAAGAGCCTCCCTAGCTTTCTCTCAGGACCACTGTCCCCACATACCACCCAAAAACTGGTTAACAAGACCTTTCTCCAAGGGAAACTGGAATCATGTGGACAGAGTCAGGCTCATCAACTGAGCTCAGAGTCAGATTCAATCAAAACACTGAAACCAGAAGACGAAAGGCTATCTCCTTTTGCAAAAAAATCACTCTATTATTTCTTACATAGAAGCTGTACTGCACTTATTTTCTAATAATTTTCTTATATCCATATGCAATACAACAACAGCTTCACCCTTTCCACCCACAAGAAAAGGTAAGACTTCCCTGGTGGTCTGCTGGCTAAGACTCCACGCTCCCAACACTGGGGGGCCTGGGTTTGATCCCTAGTCAGGGAAGTAGATTCCATGTGCCACAGCTAAGTAAATAAAATTTTTTTTAAAGGCAGAGGGAGAGAATCCCATAACTGAACTCCACACTGAATGTAACGGATGGGGCTCTGAGTTGGGGGCCACATGTTGGGTGCCAATCCATCTGTCCTGCTCAGCAACCCTAGCAAAGGACTCAGGGTGTGGCAGGCGCGAAGACTAGTCACAAACTCTCCTTCCCAGGAGCTTTCTGAGAACCCCTGGGCCAGGAATATGCTTAGTTTCCCTTTACAACCTGCAGCTGTTTCGAAATAACAGCTTCCCATGACTGCCCCGTTTGTACAGAGGACCCTGGCCGTGGCCAACAGAGCCACAGGTGTTCTCCAGACCTGAGCAAAGCCACCTGCAAGCCGACCAGCAGCCTCTTTAGAATGAAAAACTGAGCTGGCCCATCAGGTTCTCCTTCTGATGAATCCTAACTGGGAGGTATGGGAGGTGGAGGTGGGCGGCCAGAGGCAGTGAGCCGGCAGGAGAGAGCAGCACGTGTGCTTGGCCAGAGTCACTGGGTGCAGCTGGAGACTGGCTCTAGGGTGAGGAAGAGAGTAGACAGAGAAGCAGGTGGAGCCTTCTCTACTGATCACTTCCCTGGTGGTCCAGTGGCTAAGACTCCGCCCTTACAGTGCAGGGGACCCGGGTTCGATCCCTGGTCGAGGAACTAAGGTCCCACATGCCACAACTAATAGTTCAACGCTAAGACCTAGTGCAGCCAGGTAAGTATTTATTTTAAAGAGAGAAAGAAGTAGGTAGGCCGTGGGCCAAGCCCTCCATCTGGGAGACAGCAAAGAGGGTCTGCTCCCCTCCACTGCTCCTTAACTTTCAATTCTGTTTCCAGAGTCCAGGCCTTTGCAGCCAAGACCAAAATCCCCCACACCTGGTTTGCCCAAAGACCACACATGAGGACAGATATACGATGTCCTTTAAGACACAAAAGACACAATGGGGGCAGGTGGTACAACTTACACTTCACCCACGAGTGAAGGAGGGAAGCTCAGCTGGGTTCACTGGCAGCACTGGGCCAGGACTCCACAGAGGTCTGATACGCACATCTGGGGGCACCATACTCACAATGAGCCTTCAGGCCTAGGAGAGGGAAGAGAACTCTGAAGAAGGTTCAGATCAAGTCTGGCCCTGTTAAAGAGGGAGCCCTCAGGGAGAAGGAGGCAAAGGATCTGGCTCATGATTTCCCCCAATCTCAGTCCAGCTCTAGTCACACAACAGAGATGCATCATCCCCATTACACAGATAAGGAAACTGAGACCCAGAAAGGTAAAGCTCCTTGCTCTTGACCACATAACTGGAGAGTAGTGGAGCTGGAATTCAAATTTCAGTCTGGCTGAAAAGTGCACACACTGCTTGGAGGAGCTTGGGAGCCCCAAATTCTGTCTTTTCCTTGAGTTTTTCCTGCTGCAGGGCCAGGCCCCCACTCTCCCCATAGGGCCAGTAGAGGGGGACTCGGGGAGGCAGAAAGTGACTCTATTGAGCTGAGATGACCATGCAGAAGCCCCACTCGTAAGTAGGGTTCCTTAGATAAGACCCCTCCACCAGATTTTATTTTCCCAACTCTAAGAACCAAACAAACTGGGAGAGCTAGTTGCTCAGGAGATGTGGGCTGGCCCCGCCCTCCTGGGGCGGCTGGATTCAGTCTGAACAAGGACCCCTTTGAGCTCTGGTGCTAACAAGAACTCCTACCTCCCGGGATCTCAGAAACCCTGGGTCCTCCCATTGAGTGGGAGCTGGGAGGGCCGAGAGCTAGGCTGGTCCCATCTTCTTTCAGTAGTCAAGCTGTTTGGAGGACTGGACCAGCCCTGGTTAAGGGGTCCCACACCTTTTCCCTGCCCCCTGACCTCCCGCCCAGGACAGGGCTCTCTCAGTATACTAGGATGGCCCTGCTCCTCATGGGGACAGAATTCATGGGCAAAGTGCTCAGGTTGACTCCTCCCCTGCCTCTGGGAGCGGTGCTAATGAGCCGCCCCTCCCAGCCCTGCCAGAGCCCCCACTCAGCTAAGCTGCTCGTGCCCCAGGTGGAAACCCCCTCACTGCCATCCCTCAGCACCTCTCCCCGCTGAAGCCTGGCCAGCCTGTGCCTCCAGGAACGCAGACCACTCCCTCCTTGTGCCCACTCCCTGTGTCTGCTCAGAGAGCTCCCTTGCCGCCTTGCCTGTTGCTGTGGCTTGTCTCCCCACTTCCTGTCTTACCCCAGGGCCTGGCCCAACTCCAGGCATACAGTAAGTGCTCAATAACTGTTGACTGAATAGACAAATGCTTCCTGTAGGAAACTCCTCTGTGTAGTTTGTTTAGCATCAGTGGGGGCTCGGGATGCAAACCTAAGAGCCTGAAGTGAGAGCAACCGCTCAAGATTGCCATCCCCCCTGGCCCCCTTGAGTCTGCTTCCTCCTCTGGAAGGAGGGGAGAATCCCCTCTCCCTGCAGATGGTCAGGGATCCTGTGAGGATCTGAGAGAGGTCACAGCCCAGCTTGGTCAAGGGGCAGGTTCTCCCAGCCTTGCCCACTGAGCCTCCCACCCCTGCCTGCACCCTGCCCCACCTCCCTCGTCCCACCCTGCCCCCTGAAGGATGCCTGGAGCTGGGGGCCCCAAGGGAAGCATAGTTGGAGGCACCACCAGGCCCCCCACTCTGCCCACAAAGCTCCGTACGTGTCCTATGTGACAGAATCTTTTTCCGGGTGACAGCGGCTGTGGGAAGGCCCTCTTCACACCTGGGGGGGCACCCACGGACAGCCTCCCACCCTCCCGATCTCAGAGGTGCTCCCAGAGCTCAGACCCACCCATACTCAGGATCCCGTCCTCTCTCTTCTCCCCTACCAGAGGTCTGAGGCCAACAACCGGCTCCCTTCCTGGCCGGAGCGCAAAGACCTGCAGACTGAGAAAAGTCACCAGGGAGACTGCTGGACAAACGGCCAAAACCTGGAATCTTCGCTCCGGGAGACATCCAGGATTTCCTACAAAACCCAGGCTGTGATGGAGGAGGGAGCTGGTCCCGCAGAGTGACCTGCCTATCGCTGGCCCCGTCCCGTTGGGCCCACTCCTGGAGCAGAATCAGGGTGAGCTGGCACCCCTGGACCTGGTCACAGACCACTTTTTCTTGGCAGGCCACTTGGGGCCTGGTTGTTTCCAGACTAGAAGCTGGTCATTCAGGTCTAAACACAGACTTGCATTCATTAAGAAACAGAGCACTCCTGTGCTCCTGGGGGCCACCCTCCGCCGGGCCTGCTGAGCGGAGGGCCCACAGACACCCTCAGATGCTCCAGGCTGCCAGAAGGGGTGGCTGCTCCCAGGACAAGTCAACTCTGTCCATCCATGGATCCCATGCGGTGCACTCTGGGACACCCATCTCAGAATCGCGCTAGCTTTGGGAACCCATTCAGCTCTTCTCAGAGTGCTGGTGGTCTTGAGAGGTCTCAGGGTCCTAAAAGACCCTGGGTGTGGGGACAGGAAGACAGGGAGGTGGGCCTAAAAGAACCTCTCACAGCCTTGGGGAAGCCACTCTCTCCTTCTGGGCCTCAGTGACTCCTCAGCAAAGGGGCAAGAAAGTCTCCAGCCAGGAGAGAAAGCAAATGTTGTCTGAGGGACTAACAAAGGCGAGCTGAGGACCGGGTGAGCAGCAGCTGGCCACTGGCTCTCCGTGGTCAGAAGAACCCCGACCCCAGGAGAGGCTGGCAACAGCATAGCCCTCAAAGGCTGGCGGCCACTCGGCCTCCTTCCTCTAAACTCCAGTTGAATGCCTGGATTCACTTAGCTCTGTGTAAGTGCTGTGTGTACGAAGAGGTATGAGGCAAACTACTATCCCCAAAACGCTTGGTGGGAGAGGCAGACGTGAAACAAATATTTATAGAGATCAATACATAATTATAACTGTGTGCTGTGAAGGCAAAGCACAGTGTCTGAGAGCACCTCAATCAAGGAGCCCTGAATCAACCGCAGAGAGAGGGGACGCCTTCCCTGAAGACACAGCAGCAGCATTTGCCCTGATGGCAATGCTAGTCAGACCAAGGGGCTGGCGGGGGAGAGAAGTCGGAGGGTGTTGGGGAGGGGTCATTGTAGAGAAGGGTTCCCTGCCTCTGGGATCTGACGATGATCTGAGGCAGAGCTGATGTAATAATAATAGAAATAAAGGGCGCAATAACTATAATGTGCTTGAATCATCTTGAAACCACCCCTCCCCCACACCCATCTGTGGAAAAATTGTCTTCCATGAAGCTGGTCCCTGGTGCCAAAAGGTTGGGGACCACTGTTTAGAGGGTTTACGATGTGCGAAAGCCCTGAGGCCACATGTGTATAGCACACAGGAGAAACATAAACAGAGCCTCTGTGTCTGGAAGGTAGAGGCGAGCAGCGAAGTAATGAGCGATAGGGCTGGGGAGGTAGGCAGGGTAGGCCATGCAGGGCCCAGTGGGCCCCAGTAAGGGTTTTTATCATTCTCTTAAAAGCTAGGGGGAACTAATGAAGGGATTTAAAAGGGAAAAGACACTATCAATTTTGTATGTTAAAAGAGCATAGAGCAGCATCTGTTTGAGCTGGCATATGTGGACATGATCACAGACCACCCTAAGACACAGATTTGTTTCAAATACAAAATGGTGTGGGATGGGGAAAGTGGAGGATGAGTATTGATGAAATGGGGACAACCTTATGTTGGTAGTTATTCTAGCTGGTGGTGATGGATACATGGTCGCTGACTCTCTGTGGTCAGAAGAACCCTGATCCCAGGAGAAGTTGGCAGGAGCCTAGGATGGAGGGGGTGTCCAGCCTACAACTCTCCTCCTCCTCTTCTTTGATACTCAGAGAGTGGCTGTGATTCTTTTTTTTTTTTAGTTAATTCATTTTTTTAAAATTATTTTTGGCTGCACTGGATCTTTGTTGCTTAGCAAGGGCTTTCTCTAGTTGCAGAGAGCAGGGGCTAAACTTCCTGGCAGTGCACGGACTTCACATTGTGGTGGCTTCTCCTGTTGCGTGGCACGGGATTTAGGCACGTGGGCTTCAGTAGTTGTGGCTCACAGGCTCCAGAGCACAGGCTCTGGAGTTGTGGTGCAGGAGCTGAGTTGCCCTGCAGCGTGTAAGATCTTCCTGGACCAGGGATCGAGCCCTGCATTAGCAGGCAGACTCCTATCCACTGCACCACCAGGGAAGTCCCACTCTCCTCTTTTGCATATGTTTAGAATTTTCCACGGAGACAGACCGGTTAGGAGATTATCTTCCAGCAGGGAGATGATGTCTCAGACCTGTTGGCAGTTGTGGTGATGGAAGTTGAGGGAGGGATTCACGATACATATATCTCTAAGAAGAACCAATCTGGACTTGGTGATCAATTGGATGTGGGGTGTAAGGGAAAATGTGTCAAATATGATTTTAGATTTCTGGCTTAAGCAAGTAGGATACTGCTCTATTTTGCTGAGACAAAGCAGAGGAAACAATCATGAGTTCAGTCTTAAATATATGTGAGAAGCATTTAAGTAGAGATGTCAAGTTATATATGAGTGAGGAGCTCAGAGGAAAGCTCCAGGCTGAAGGGAGAAATTCCTGAGTTATTGGCCCATGAATGTGTACAGGAGCTAGGAAGATCCCTCAGGGAATCTTCTTCTTCCCTAAAGAAGAGAAGCTATGGACAAGGGTTCCAAGACCAGAACAGTGGGGGAGAGAGCAGACTTTTCAACAGACTGTTTCAACTGTTTCAACAGCAGGAACAACTGGATGTCCACAGGCCAGAGAATTAACTGGGACCCCTATCGCACAGCATGTACAAAACTAACTCAAAAATGTCAGAGCTGGGACTTTCCTAGTGGTCCAGTGGTTGAGGATCCACCTTGCAGGGGCCTCCCTGGTGGTTCAGTGGTAAAGAATCCACATGCCAATGCAGGATCCAGGAAGATCCTACATACCATGGAGCAACTAAGCCCGGCCTCCCTCCGATAAACTCATTGAGTTTAACTCCTATAAACTATTGAGCAACTAACTCACCTGTTGAGTCTGTGCTGTAGAGCCCGGGAGCCACAAGTATTGAGCCCACGAGTTGCAACTACTGAAGCCCGAGTGCCCTAGAGCCTGTGCTCTGCAACAAGAGAAGCCACCACAATGAGAAGCCTGCGCACTGCTACTAGAGAAAAGCCCACACAGCAACAAAGAACCAGCACCGCCAAGACTAAGTAAATAAGTACAATTATTAAATTAAAAAAAAAAAAATCTGCCTGCAATGCAAGAGACTCAGATTCAACCCCTGGTTGGGGAATTAAGATCCCACATGCTGTGGAGCAGGTAAGCCAGCACGTCCCGACTACTGAACTCTCATGCTTCAGAGCCCATGGCCACAAATAGACAGTCCGTGCACCACAGAGAAAGATCCTGCATGCCACAACTAAGACTCGATGCAGCCAAAGAAATAAATACATTTTTTTTTAATGTTAGTGCTAAAACTCTTAGAAGAAATCATGGGTGTAAATCTCTGATTAGGCAACAGTCTTGTAAGATACTCGCCTGCTATTCAGGAGACACAAGAGACGTGGGTTTTGTCCCTGCGTCAGGAAGATCCCTTGGAGTAGGAAATGGCAACCCACTCCAGTATTCTTGCCTGGAAAACCATGGGCAGCAGGCAACCGTCCATAACTTCACAAAGAGCTGGACACAAGTGAGCACAGCACAGATGTTCTCTTTGCTCCTGACTCTCAATTTCTTAAGATATGACACCCAAAGCACAAGAAACAGCAGAAGAATAGATAAGTTGAACTACATCAAAATTAGAAACTTTTGTACTGTTAATGATATCATTGACAAAGTGAAAAGGTGACTCATAGAATGAGAGAAAACAGTTGTAAATCAGAGATCTGATAAGGGACTAGTATCTAGAATATATTTAAAAACTCTTATAACCTCGTAGGTATTATACTAAGTGAAAAAGAACCAATCACAAAAATACAAATGCTTTATGACTCCACTTATATGAAGGACCTAGAGTAGTCAGATTCATAAAAACAGAAAGCAGAATGGTGGGTGCCAGAGGCTGGGGTTGGGGGTGGGGTGGGTGGAGAGTTATTTAACGAATGTAGAGTTTCAGTTTTGCAAGGTGAAAAAGTTCTGGAAACTAGTTGTACAACAATGTGAATATGTATATTTAACACTATTGAACTGTACAAATGAACTTAGAAATGGTTGAGATGGTAAATTTTATGTTATATGTTTTTTAATCCACAATTAAATTTTTTAAAAAGAATTCTTAAAACTGAACAACAAGAAGACAAATAATCCAACTAAAAATGGGCAAATGTTTACATAAACACTTTTCCAAAGAAGATATCAAATGACCATTAAGTACACAAAAAGATGCTCAACATCATTAGTCATCAAGGAAATACAAATCAAAACCACAATGAGATGCCACTTTACATCCCCAAGAGGCTGTAATTTACATCAGGTGTTGGTGATGATGAGGAGAAATTGGAACCCTCATACATTGCTTCTGGGATTGTAAAATGGTGCCACTGCTTTGGAAAACAGTTTGGTGATTCTTCAAATGGTTAAACATTTACTATATGATCCAGCAATTCTACTTCTAGGTACATACCCCCCAAACTGAAAATATATATGCACACAAAATCTTGTACAAGAATGCTGATAGTAGAGGGAACCTCCCTACCCTGTTGGAAGGAATGTAAATTGGTGCAGCCACTATGAAAAACAGTACAGAGATTCCTCAAAAGTGAAAACAGAATTCCCGTATAACCTAGCAATCCCACTCCTGGGCTTATATCTAGACAAAACTACAATTCAAAAGGACACATGCAACCCTATGTTCATAGCAGCACTATTTGA